>NC_137189.1:42212820-42220320 GCF_960531495.2 Zeus faber
GTGAACAAAATGTTCCTTTTTAAAGTGGGCTTAATGAAAAGGGGGTTTATTCCTCTCTTAACGCACGGGCGAAGGATTTTGACACATTAAGCCCCGGGTAGACTTCAATCCTTTGTCCGTCTAATGGCTCTTTGGCAACTTGGATTCCGGTTTGAAGCCAATTTGTAGCGCCGACAGTCGAGCGGAGCCGAGCAGTGCAGAGCGGTGGCTGGGGCATAGCACTCAGCAAGAGAGAGAAAGAGAGAGGGAGAGAGAGAGAGAGAGGGAGGGAGAGAGAGAGAGAGAGAGAGAGAGAAGAAGGGAGAGAGAGAGAGAGAGAGAGAGAGAGCGAGAGCGAGAGGGAGCAATTGAGGAAGTCAAGGTGTTGAAGCTTGATTAGTTCCTCTCTGCGGTGCAACTGCTGCAGGGCCGTCACCCTCTGATCCGGGGGAAGGGGGTGGCGGACCCCTTCGCACCTGACAGTCCACCGGACAGATAAGAGGCTTGCGAACAACAAAAACACGGTCAAGGTACAGTAAGTACTTGATAGTGTGAAGACCAAATAAAAGGGGGGAAGGACAAAAAAAATAAAAAAATCGTGAAACGGGTGAAATATCCCTCCATCACCAGCGCGCAAACGAAAATAGACGGAGGACTTCCCCTCCCGTGCCGCCGAACTCCCGCGGGATCAATTAGCCGTCCATTACCGTGGATACCGACAGAACCCCTTACGCGGCGACTCGCTCAGATGCTGCTTCGGAGGGAGGGAGGGAGGGAGGGAGGGAGGGAGGGAGGAGACGGGGGAAGAGGGAGGGAAGTCTGGGGAAATAAAACGGCTGGAGAGGCCGGCGGAGGAGACTATTTAGGATCGCCGTCAAACCGCAAATGGCGAAGGCGAGGGGGGCGTGGTCCGGCCCGCCGGGAGAAAACGACGGAAGCCTCTCCCTGGTCGCCCCCCCCCCCCTCTGTTTTCCTCCCCTGGCGAAAAAAAACAAAAAACGAAGAGAGAAAACGACAGACAGCCGGAGAGAAAGAACGAGTGTCCCCCGGGCGTGGCCCCCGCTTCCTGTACAGATGAGACGATAGGGCCAACACCATTATTTCACCCCGAAGATCAGGGCGGAGATGCCGTCTCACAGGGAAGGCCACGGCCATGTTTAGGAGCCGTGTCGAGCACGGGGGTGTGGGAGGGGCGGAGGGTTCAGAGAAACGTATGGAGCCGTGACCAAACACAACTGTTTATTTATACTCACGATGAAACGCAACGTTTGCGTTTGTACACTCGAAATGAAACCTTTTTTTCATGTACTCGAACAGACCTTTTCTTTTTCCGTACTCACAACGGGACAAAACTTTTATTTTTTTGTACTCGCGGCAAAACAGAACTTTTTGTTCTTTTTGTCGAGTCAATATGAAATACAACTTTTCTTTTCTCAAACTCAATCCCGAACCAGAACTTTTTTTTTTTTGCTCCCGTACTCGTGTCTCCCGCTTTATTATTTTTTTTTTTTTGATATCATCACAACCGAACAGAACCTTTTATTTTTTTTTATATTCAATTTGAATCGTAACTTTTCCGTTGCCGCGCTCACGGCTGAAGGGAACTCGTTCTCTTTCGTCCCCGCGATGAAAACTAACGATGAGCAAAAAAAGGGCCCGACCCTCGCACAGCCGGGCCTCAGCGCTGCTGGAGCGGGAGCGCGACGTCCTCGACGCTTTGATGTGAGAACACTGACGATCGGCGTGTCCCGGGTGGAGCGGGCCGCGTCCGCAGGTGGTTCTTTGTCGTGGAGTTGCGTCTCGGTTCGTAGCGCGCCGCCTACCTCGGGGGCGAGGCGCTTCCCGGATTAGCCCGGGGCACTAATTATTTCGAGGAGTACTCTTAGCCGTACAACCGCCCGGGCAAAGGTTCTGACACGTGCTCTGTCGGCCTCCGTGGAGGGCACCGCCTGTTCTTCTTCTCTCTTCTTTTAGGACTCTCCTGCTGCTATTCTCACCGCGCGGACGGTGATGGCAAGCCCGGGCTGATTGTTTCCCACTCCCACGACTCTCGCGCTGCCTTTGTCGTCCCTCACCCGATAAGTCTCTCTCTCTCTCTCTCTCTCTCTCCCCGACTCTCGACTCTTTTCCCTTTCTCTATCAGTTGTTGTTTGACTATTCTTCTTATACTTCTGTGATTTATGACTCCCTTTATCAGATAGATGTTCTGCCCAACCCCAGCCGCCCCCAAATCCCGGGCCAGTCCAAGAGACGCACACACACACACACACACACACACACACGCACACACACACACATTCTCATACACACTCAGCACTGTCTGACTTAAATGGATTAGGTGCAGTTATCCGCGGATGGATCCCTGGGCTTTTGCCGACTACCTCTGCCCTGCGAGCTCGGCGCGCTAAGACGGTGCCGTCTCTGATTGCACAAGGTGGAGAGGGTCCTCTCGCGGCGCTCTGATCCGCCGCCGCCGCACTCCGCCGCCGTAATCACCTGTTTTTGAATGAGTTAATAGCCATAGGAAAGCCGTTAGGCCCGGATAAAAGGGGACAGTATCTGCCGTTCAAAGCGACGAGAGGGTTTTCTCCGCGCGAGAGGGGTGGGGGTTACTTTTCCTTTCTGCGCTCTTGAAAGGGAAGAGAGGGAGAGAGTTTCCTTATCAGGTATGTACTTAAAAGGATCCCAGTGCTGGAAGCGTACTGTCTTTGGGGGGTTGTGGGGAGGGGGGGGGGGCGTCGGAGAACCAAGATGAAAGGCTTTTGTTAAAAGTGACGCTTGGCCCAGGTTTCCTGTTCACCCCCCTCCTCCCCACCAACCCTCCATCATCCCTACAGCATTAGTGCTCTGCTCCTATTCCAACCCATGCACTGTTTTTTTTTTGTTTTTTTTTTTCCCCTTCCCCTGCTTTCTACGCCTGTCGGTGCTAGATTAAATACCAAGATGGAGACAGGAAAAGGGCAGGGAGGAGAAAACAAAGTGCCCGTCTGTCCTGTCCGACTGCCCGGCGGTTGCCGAGATTCGTAGTCCCCGGGCAAAACCGGCGACCCGTCTGGGTCCCGTCTGCGCGTGTGATACATCCGACAGAAATCCCGGGAAAATCTGCGGGATTTTTTTGGGGAAGACGCGATATCCGTTCTGAGGAGTTCAGGGTCGATACGGAAAAAAAATTAATAAAAAATCCGGGAGCCTTTTTTTATTTTTCAGACACAGGAAACTGAAACACTAACAGCAAAGGTGAAAGACTGTCCTCGGGAAGCTTGGGCGGATCAGAGGCGGGATGTTGTCCAGTGTTCCTCAAAAGTAATTCTTATTTATTCAGAGTCAAACACCTGGATCGGCGAATAAGTTTGACCCGGACCAACAAACCAGCGCGCGACTGCTGGGGCTGTTTGGCTGGAGTGAAAACATGGCAGGACTTGGAACCTTCCGAACCTGGCCTTGTCCCGGGCGGCTCCGCGGGTGTAGGTCTTGTTCGGAGGTGTCTTTCGCAACCGCCTCAATACCTCGGAGAGCAAAGGGTTAACAGTGGCACCGGAAGTTTTGTGGCAGGGCACGCTTCCTCTTGTCGGGCGGAAATTCTCCTCCTTGAGTGCGTCCCGCAGGGGGAAAAGGCTGGTAGATATGATTTCCGGTTTCGGCGCTAATGGGAGACCTGCAGCTCCTCCAGGTGCCAGCACGCTCATGAGGAAAAACGCCGCTTTCCCAGCAGGAGCGAGGGGGCTCGGGACCAGGCACGGGGGTTTTTTGAGTGAGGGGAAAGAATTATCTCCCCCTGTCATCCTGAATACCCTTTCCGTCGAGGCCAGTAGTGGTATTCCAGGACAGGTTTGCCCCGTGGCTCGTCTCCTGGAGATTCCCTCGCTGACTCAGTTACACGGGAGGAACCAGGTTTCCATGAGACACAAAGGAAGTACCAGGAAAAAATGATGATAACCAACAATGATAACTTGCACAACCCCCCCCGAGTACAGAAACAACGCACCGCGGGACCCCTCGCCCTGGGCAACACACACACTCTGCGGGAACCGGAGTCAATAAGCACTCTAATGTGTTCAGCTCATAAGCTAGCGCCGAGACGGATGAGGTCGCGTCCAGCAGGTTGTGGTGAAGAGCCTCCTCATCTCTCCGGTTTAATGGGCTCCGCTTTTTTTTTTTTGGGGGGGGGGGGGGGTTGTTTTTTTGTTCTTGTCATTTCGCGTTGCCGTCGCAGTGGAAACACCCTGCTCCTAAAGACCCCGGGCCATCCTCTCATTCCAGCCCTCATCCTATTTCCCAATTAGGAGTGCGGGCGTGATTAGTTTATTAGCAATAGCCAAAAAAAAAAAAACAAAAAAAAAAAAAGACAAGGCTCTGCTTAACACGTTTGTGGATTCTTGCCCGTTAATGAGCAAATTCAAAACCTATTGAATGGGCGGTGGGGGTGGGGACGGGGGTGGGGGTGGGGTGGGATGGGGCGGGGTGGGGTGGGGAGGGGGGGGTCTCTCTCCGCACGCGTACCCGGCTAATAATAGCGTCCTAAAGACAAAAGGTAGAGGAAATAGCGTTATAGGCGAGGAGGAGGAGGAGGAGGAGGAGGAGGAGGAGGAGGAGGAGGTGGAGGAGGTGGAGGAGCGGGTGGGTGGCTGAAACAATGGAGTTCTGCTAGAACCCTTAATGGCATGCTCTTTCATTTCGAAAATTGTTTCCCTTTTAGAATTATGTATGCTCGCCGTCTTCTCCGGCGGTGTTTCGGCAGTACACACACACACACACACACACACACACACACACACACACACACACACACACACACACACACACCTCCCCCAGGCCCAGGCTTGGCTGGTGTTCTCCACCTGTGGGGAATGAACTCCACTCTCTTTTCACACCCCCAACCCCCCTTGCCTTGGCAAGCTTTACCCGCCTCCTTTACAAGGCAGGTAAATTGTTCATTAGGACGGAGGTAGAAGAGGTGGTTGTTTGGGTTGGTGGCGGCGGCGGCGGCGGCGGCGGAGGGGTTTGCTGGGCGGTGTGCGAAAGGCAGAGGTTGGGGGTTGTTGTTTTTCCCCCCCCCCTCTCCATTCTCTCTCCTCCTCGCCGCCACGAGGCCTGAGAAGTGCAAAGAACAAACAAGTCGGAGCATTTGTTCAACGGGTGTAATCTACACATCAATTATCCCGCAGAGCTAATTAGCACCTCTCGGTACCCCAGGTACCTGAGCGCTCACACATGCTCCGCCGCTTTCATGCCGCTGATCAAAAGGACCGGAGCCCTGACAGGAACGCGGGAGGCAGAACCCAGGGGTAGGTAGAGGGGGGGGGGGGGAGGGTGGGGTGGAACCTTCAGATCAAAATTTCCTTTTTTCCGCGTGTGCCGCGTGTGCGCGCGCACAGGCTCGAAAACCCCCGCCCGCCCGGGCGTTACAGCCCAGAGGTTCCCGCCGTCCCCGCCCTGCCGCTGGAAACTCCTCAATTATGGAAGTCATATACATATATATACATATCACAGTCAGCGCCGGAGCCCGTCTCAATTATTCACAGTCAAGTAAAGACAATTTAACGTTTCCAGGCTCGTGCGAAAGTCTTTCCGAAGGACGGCGACGGGGCGCGGCTCGATCGGCCGGGGGGCTCCCCAAACTGCGACGCGTCAGGGGACTGTCGGAGATTTTGGCCCCCTACTTTGCGTCATTTCCCGTGAAAACATGCCACATCGACAGGGACGTAGCGAGCGTCGGTATCACCTCCGTCATACTTGGGTCCCGTCTAAATTCGTCCGCCGGCGGTGTCCGGTGTCCTTGCAAATGTGCAGACAGGTGCGTCCACAAAGAGCCAGAATAAATATGACAGCAAAAGCCAGTCCATGGCTGCTCCCACCCCCATCCCTGTTATGTATAAGTCAGGGGGCATCAGGGCCTCGGGACCCCCAAGGGCCACCCCTGACTATCCAGAGACTATTTGGGCTTATTGCGACGGAGAGATTGAGGTTGAGGTGGGTGTTTTCCGGGGCTATCCCTCTCGTTCTCTCAATGCCAGGAAAAGGGAAATTTTCTAAGAATCGCGGCTTTCGGCACAATTCTCAGAAGCACCCCTGGATGCCACGCCCCGGTGGCGACGGCCGCACCTTTCCTCTCCCGGGGGAGGGGGCGGGGAATCGAACCTGTGGCGTCTATGGCCGACTATGTTTAGACTAGCCTTTTGAATGAAAGAAAACGCAAGTGGTAAGAGGTGTTTTGGTTTCGTTTGGGGGGGGGGGGGGGGGGGGGGCGTGGCGTGGCGGCTGGCAGGGTCACTGAGGCTGGGGCCGTATCTATGGCGACGAGCCGTGCCCTCCCACGGCCGCCTCCCCCATTGGCCGGTCGGCTAATTAGGGAGTTAGCGAGGGTGCATGAGACGTTTGGCTCTCTCCAGAGGGTTCTCTTTCTGTCTCTCTCTCTCTCTAGCTCGCCCTGTAGGGGAGGGGTGCGGGGGCCTCTAAGAGTGTGTGTGTGTGTGTGTGTGTGTGTGTGTGTGTGTGTTTGTGTGTGTGTGTGTGTGTGTGTGTTTACTGATTGGAGAGAGTTTGCCTATTGCCTGCTGGACACACACACACACACACACACACACACACACACACACACACACACACACACACACACACACACACACACACCCTCATTTCCTGGTGGTCCTTTGATACCTGGTAGGGATGCTATTCAGGTGACAATGATCTGTGGGGGTCCGGGGACGAGGAACAGATGTGATTTACACACTCATTACCATGTGAATGAAGCCCCGAGCACACACACACGCACACACACGCACGCACACACACACAGACACACCCCAAATATTACCCCTCCCCACCCACCCACCCACCACCACCACCACCACCGTTTGGCCCTCACCTGGAACCCCCCCCCCTCCCAGTGGACACACACACATGAAACTCACACACATCTTCTGATCTCTTCAGACCATCTGAGGTCCGCGATCCCCCCTCAAACACACACACACACACACACACACACACACACACACACACACACACACTCACACTTGATGACCTTTCAACCCCCCCACCCCACACACACACACACACACACACACACACACACTTCCCGTGACACCTCCCAGCTGGCGGGTGCCACGGTTTTATCTAACTGTGAGAGGTCTTTAATCTCCTCTCTCTCTCTCTCTCTCGCTCTGTCTGTCTCTCTCTCTCTGTCTGTCTGTCTGTCTCTCTCTCTCTCTCTTTCTCTGTCTCTCTCTCCCTCTCTGTCTGTCTCTCTCCCTGTCTGTCTCTCTGTCTGTCTGTCTCTCTCTCTGTCTGTCTCTCTCTCTCTCTCCCTCTCTCTCTCTCTTTCTCTCTTTCATTCTGAACGACAGATAAATTCCCACCTTGAGGAAAAAGGGAAACCAACGGAAAAAACAAACAAAACAAAAAAAAAACAACGAAACTCCGCCCGCGTCGCGCTTCACCCGCCGGAGACGGCGAGTCGGCGAAAAAAAGCGCGGGGACGACGCGATCCCGTCTCTCCCCCTTTCCCGCCGCCCGTCTCCC
>NC_137189.1:42230320-42267820 GCF_960531495.2 Zeus faber
GACGCTGACAAAGGGGCCGAGGCGAGCGCCGCCAACTCCTCGACCAGTCCGGACCCCCCCCCCCCCCCCGTTTGACTGTCATGACCTTTTTCGGCACGGCAGAACTTCTGTTTTCCAACGCGTACCTCTGTGGTGGTGATTAATTTTGCATTGCTCTTTTGGCCGTCGCTTCGCTTCCCGTCCCTCATTTATTCCCCCCCCCCCCCTTTTTTTTCCCAGCCACTGCGGCCGGTGTCGTTAAACAAAAAGACACTTCCTCCGGCCTTTTTATCCGGGGAAGAATGGGGGCCTTTTTAGGACCTGTCCCTTCCCCGAGTTCATTTCATTCAGCCCGGGCCCCCCGGCCCCCGGCCCTCCACCAGATCTGCATCCAGGGATCAGGTTCGCGAGAGGAGGGGGCGCTCCAGTCTTTTGTTCTACTAGACTGCGAAGCCCCCCCCCCCCTCCGCCGGCATTACCCCCTCACTGCATCCCGTGCCAACCCTCCGTCGGCACCGACGCCGCACTTTAGACCCTTTTTGGCAGAACGGGAGTCGATCGCCGGTTGCTAAGAGGAGTTCAACCCTCCGGTGGGCGGAGTGGGTCAGGAGGTGGAGGTGTGAACGCGTCCAATTAAAACAAACAGACAGAAGCTGTTGTTTCAAACGGGGGGGGGGGTTCTAAGGCCGTCGTCCGACCGACTTGAGTCGGCGCGGCTTTGCAGCCCCGGGAAAGGGACGGTGTCGTGGCGAAATATACATACGTCGAGAAAATTTTAAGGAAAGGAAAGAAAACCTGGACCCCCCAGGAGACGACCCCCCCGTGTTACTGCCCAGGTTTCCCATTACAGCCGTGTGCGCGGAACACCACACCGCTGAGTCTGAACTTGCCTAAACCCTTGTGGTCACACCTCCTCCAAGAGGTTTTGTTTCCTTCGTCAATTGGTATTCTGAGCAGGTCACATACCCCGCGCCGCCCCGCCCCCGCCTCGCCTGAAAGCCCCCGTTTTCATTTTGATTTGCACCTGTTGTGCAGTTGTTGGCAGAAGGCGAGTGCCGACGGGTCGACGGTGCGGAGGGAAACGGGAAGTTCTAGCTTTTCGGAGGGCCGCGAGCTGCCCGACCATCGAGGGCCTTCACCGCATCCCGGGTCGGGCGGAGCGGCGTCGGGGTTGCTCCCCCAAGTTTGGGTCACAAAAGAGAAATACAACGTTTTGAGGAGCTCGTAAGGAAGCTCTCGCTCGACCCCCCCCCCCCCCCACGGCGCTTGGATTTCTCTTTGCTTTGCGGGGCCTCGGCAGCGATTGGCCGGCGGGCCGCGGAGGGTCCGCCAACGAGGCCTGACCCTTTTATGTTGGGCTATCGCCCTGTCTCGGCTAATGCCGAAATTCCTCGGGTAATTTATCTGACCTCCATTGGGCCCGGGATTTATGCCGCAGTAAAGTCGGGCCCCGGGCCCCGGGAAAAACCTGTCGACGGCGGTGACTAATTCACGAGAGAGCCACCTTTGATTGAGTTCACAGCCCTTATTTACAGGCTGTCTATTTTGGGAAAAGCCGACATGTGTCTAGGACCTGAGTGTGGCGAGGCTGGACGAGCCCTGCTGGTGCTCGCAAGCTATTTGCGGTGTGTGTGTGTGTGTGTGTGTGTGTGTGTGTGTGTGTGCGTGCGCGTGTCGGCGCGTGCGTGTTTGTACACATATAAATACATTTTCATACGTTCCAAAGCATTCATATTTATGTTCACGCTCCACTGACGATGCAAATTCGCAGCCTTTGGAGGCGATGCATGATGAATATTCCCGAGTACCGTCGGTTAAGCCTTCAGAATGCATTGTGACATTTGTAACATTATATTTGCTATGCGGAGCATCTTAAACACGCGGGCCATTCTTTCGGAGCAAAGCTTTCCTGAAAGGTGCAGCTAGTTGGCATCCGCGGCATGTAAGCAGGGACAGAAAATTACTGTCTATTTTGGCTCGCATCTCCTCGACAGCTGTCTGCCCACCGCTGCGGTTTAGGCACAAATGCCAGCCGCGGATGCTGTAATTGGGCTGTAACCGACGAGAAAAAAAACAAGAAAAAAAAAAAAACCCAACCTCCGCCTTGGATGGTGCAGCGGTGTGGGGTGACCTTTTAATCTAGCAGTAAACCTCAGTTTCCATAACAAGTCAAAATCCCCGTCTGGCGTCGCCCTCGTTGTTTGTATTGTTGATGAAAACACCGCAAACGACTTCGGGGCCGACGCTTGTTGTTTCTTTTTTTTTTTTTCCGGCCTGAAGAGAGACCAGATTTTTTCCGGCTCGGGATTTCTGTGTTTGTTTCGTTGCTGTCTTCAATGCTATTTCGGGTCCCCGTGGTGACCAGAAACGGTGTGTTCTTCCTCCCCGCGTGTCCGCAGCTCTGAACTACGAGAACGTGGTGGAGACGGGCTCCGAGACGGAGGAGGAGGACAAGCTGGGCGTGTCCGAGGAGGACGTCCTGATCAACGGCGCGGGCAGCCCGGCCAGCCCGGCCCGCCCGGAGGAGGCCTCGCCGCGGGCCGAGAGCCGCGGCCCGCTGGCCAAGGAGGACGAGGACGAGGACGAGATGAGGGACAGCGGCGTGGAGCACATCTGGCAGGACAGCGACATGCTGAGCGCCTCGGTGGACGGTGCAGGTGAGGAGGACGACGACCCCTTTTGGAGGGAGGAATTAGAGCTCACTGCTTCCGCCCTCCCGGCGTGTTCCGCGACGCCACCCCCGTTTTCAGGGAGCTGATGTCCCCATTATTCTTTGTTCGAGATCACAATCCCCCGCTTCATTACCCAGAGCTTCAGCCATTGCTTTGAACATATTTAAAGAGACAAACTACCGCGGGGTGTTTTTGTATTTCCTTCCAAACCTGAAGGTTTTTCCTCGGCCAACCTCAAGAGACTTCCACCAAAATGCAACTATTTGAGCGGGGGCCGTAGATGTTGTTTGACCTTTGCACAGTGTTACAAGAAGTAACAAATCACAATAAGACAAAGTATACTGGAGTGACGACTGGAGCCAAGATATACTACTAACTGGACAAATGGAGCTTATCCATGTTCTGTGCAATTTGTCACAATATTTCCTGCAAATTTGCATTGGGTTCTGATCGGTCTACGGACTCGTCTTTTCAGCGTCACAAAGCTGTCTTATTTATTTTTGCTAGTCTCTGCAATGACGCTATTAATAGAAAGCTATCGTGTGGGTTTTGCGCACCCGCCAAAATTGCGGAGATTTCGGGAATGGCGAAAAGAAATCAATAAAATATGCCTATATGATTTTAGGAATATACACTATAAAAGAAAAATATATAATATGACTTCAGACTCTTACTTATAGTGCAGTGTATTTATATGAGCTGTATATACACACACTGGACACGGTTTCTAAGTACCATCCAAATTGTCCATCGCTCTCAACTCTTTGGATTGCTTTTAAAACCCGAGCATCGCGTGTCACTCGTCGGAGCGTGTTAGCGCACATTAAACCTCCGCTGCAGAACACAACGCACAAGGTATTCATAAACAAGGCACGAGCCAGGCCTGCCACACACGCATGTTCGCCAAGGGCTAAACCTCTGCTTTTTAGTCGGAGACGTCCATGCCGCGGCCAGCCCATTGCAAAACCCACGTACAACCTGGATAAACAACGGCCAGGGAGCGGAGGAGAGGAGAAGGAGGAGATTCCACCTTCCCTGGCGCACAATATCCCTGTTTGTGTCAAGTCAACACTGTTACCGGACCATCCCCTGATGATTGATGGGACACAACCCCCCCCATGCCACCATCCCATAATAAGATAGCTAATCCCCTGCAGGTGATACAAACTGAGAACAACAACTGGACAGGCTTAATCTGCCTCCCAGATAGCGGCGGCCCGGTCACGGATGCTTGAAAGATAAATACTTTTAATTAGGGGGCAGGGTATAATCATTAAAGGAAGCCAGACTGCTGCAAAAAAAGCCATTAACAATCTTAAATGAAATTTTTATTTTTATGATAGCCATTTACATGTATAATAAGAGTCAATGATTCTCGGAGGCATGTGACAGGAACAGAGTATGGTGAGAACTCATGTAAGACAGCCCATTTAAATGAGCCGGGCATCGCTATTCATTTCTGCTAATGAACTAGCTGTGCAGTGCCGGAAAAAAAAAAAAAAAAAAAAAAATGCCAGAGCGTTCGGCAGTCTTAAATTTTAATATGGGGTAAAATTGCACATTTATTAGGGGCCAGAGAAAAAATAAATAAATAAAAAATAGTCGATACCAGCATTTACTTCTCCCAAATAACAGCTCAGCTCACGTTTGGCGTACTGTGCTCTGTGGGGATGGGAGAAAAAAAAAAGAGGAGAAAAAAAACAAAAAAAAACAGAAGAGGGGTTTGGTAAATAAATCAAGATAAAGGATAAACAAGCTGTCGTTGCATACGGTAATTGTTTATTTGATAAAGACCCGCGGTGCCATAATGTCTGTAATTCAACTATGTTGCAATTCCCTGATAATACGCCTCTCCCATGATAAAGCGTCTGCCGCATTCGGCGGAGCAAGCCGAGTTCATTAGAGCGCCGGGGAGCCTCGTTCCCCATCCTGTGGGTGCTCTGGTTCTCACACTCGCTTTTTCTTTCTTTCTTTCTGTCTGTCTGTCTTTCTTTCCGTCTTTCTTTCGGTCTTCACCATTTTTTTCCCGCTTCCCTGGTGCCTTCGTGTCTACAGCGATACCTCAGCGCATAGCTCCGGTCTGAGATAAGCAAAACTGGCCTCCCCTGGACTGATACACCCCCCCCCCCCCCACTCCCGGACCCCTCTCCCAAAAGATACCTTACAAGGCCGTTCGGGAAAGTTTAGGAGGATGTTGAAAATCACAAATTTACGTTGAACGTCCAAGGAACTTTACCGAGAATGTCAAGAGGACTAATACCATTGTGACTGAGGATAGACTTATGTATAGATAGATACACATAAAACCCAGTGAATAATGGCCATTATTGATCCTCAAACACAGGGAACGGTCCTCTAACGCCAGAAAACATCGGAAAACAAAGTCAAGAGAAATTTCACAGGACGGAGGGATTTGGAAGCCAAGGAGAGCCGGTCGAGCGCACAATCGCAGTTCTGTGAGCGCTCCCATTGTCCTTGACATTCCTTCATCCCACGGAGGGGCTGGACGCTGTGCGCTGGAACACATGACATCATTACTGACAGGGATTTACAAATAAATCACCTGCATTCTAACCCAAAACCCCTCCCTGTGCCCTTGTCACGCTTGAAACACAGCTTGGGCTTCCCCCAAAACGACATTAAAGCAGGAACGTCTGGAACGTGTGTTTTTGTTTGTTTGGTCAATTACCGCCGCACTTTGGCAGCCGATTTAAAAACCAAAGTCATCTTCTTTGCAGAGTTGCCATTGTTTCCGGTTCTTCCAGGGAACCGACGGCGTCCTCCTAGCACTGTCATGCAGATGTTCTTGTTTTAAATGTATAAAGCGTCACGCTGCAGCACCGTTAAAGGATTGATGCCGAACGAGAGCACGTAACCGGTGGCTTCCACCAAGGCCTGCGACTGCGCAGAGACCGATCGTAAAAGTTTGTTTTCAAGACAAACACTGTCAGCGGCGTTGAGTCAATATGGCCGCTGTGAATTGGCCGGACCGAGGCGTTCTGAGCGGTCTGGGCTCCGAGCTCTACATTGTCCTTCAAGGACGGCGCGTACCCGAACCCCTCCCCCTTAAGTAGCCGGAGCGATTAACATGTCACACGAGCGCTTCCAGGACCCCTCACATCCAAGCGCTTCTTCGCCATCGAGACCGAGAGTATTTTCCTAAGACCCTCGTGGGAACAGGAAAAAACAGGGAACGAGCGTATACCCGCTGACCTATGTGCACCCCCAAGAGCGAGGGTGCCGTCGCTCTCCCGGCTCGGGTCAACAAGAATCGGGCACAGACACATAAATTCACCCGGGCAGAGGCAAAAAGAAAAATACCCGTCAAGGCGGCCAAACTCTGGGTGTTGGCCCGGCACCACAGAACCACCTCCGTCTGTGCGAACACGCCACGGCGCTGGCAACACATCTGAGTGTGCTAAAGGCCCGAGGAAGCAAAGTGAAAAAGCGGACCTAGTCCACCTCCTACCGGGAGAAGTGTTCCATCCCTTTGACGGCAGATAATAGGAGCTTTTCCAAGGTAAACACGGGAGAGGTTAAGGCCATTACGTCTTCGTCGGTCGTCCCTTCCTGCTAAGGAATGCGGCCAAATTTGATTGCTCAAAGTGAAAACAGCATGAGAGGGTGGGAGCTTGTCTCCGCTGACTGAAAGGAAGGTTTCAAACTGGCTGATACCCTATCTCCTACATGTGGGGGCATATTTTAATCGGGAGGCGTGGGAGGGATCCGTTTGGTTTTTTTAATCTTGTTTTGTTTCGTCGGAACTAGATTCATGTCGCTCAAAACCTGGTTATTTTCATTTGCCGCCGTGCGTTTTCTTGTTTTTTTCTCTTTGCAAGGTGCAACATGCACTTCAGAGGATGGAAACCCTCTCGAGATGGAGTTAATGGGTGGTGTTTCACGCCAAGATTGGATTCTGATTAGTTTCTTAAGTCGCAGAAGGGACGGCGAGAGATACCCCTAATTTCTGTCTCAGCTAATACCGTGATACTGAACAGCACTCCTCTTGGCAGTCCACCAACTGACGACCTGCTTTGAGAAAAAACAAATCCAAAAAAAAACAGAACAACCACAACAGATGTGTTCAAATCGCGTAATCCAGGCCCCCTATATACAACCCGGCCCCCCTCGACTTCTCGGAAGCACCTTGATTTAATTTCTCACAGAGGGCACGAGGAACGAGGTCCGGGCCGCTCCTTAAGTTGATTGTCTCGGCGGTGTCCTCTGGGCTCGACGTGCCAGGAGGGAGTTTTTTTTACTGTGGCACCCAGACAGAGTAAGGAGTCGGGCCCCGCTCGTGTTTGTTTATGAGCCAGTCCGTCACTCTTATTTACTGCCGCTTCACCTGTGCCAGGACGGGGAAGATGCCGTCCGCCTCGGCAGTCTCGCCTTGCGAGACAGTGCCGTGCCATTACCCTGATTGGCACTAAGAACCCATTCTTTTAAAGAAAATAAAAGCGGAAATAGCGGTTTCCCGCGTCGCTGGGTGGCAGGGTGTAGAAGGGGAAGAAAGTTTCTCGTCTCCAGGGGGCGAGTGGAGCTGGCGCTGCCAAGGTAAACGGTTGAATTCCCCACGCGGTAAAGCCCAAACGACCCAAACGGAACATACGGCGTGGGACGCATGGCGCTCACCAGTCGACATATGCTAGGGAGGGCCTGCGGTTCTGCACGTCATGGATTACAGCGCTGTCAGAGCCGGGGAGTACTAAGCCGGTGCCCATGTGTTTGCTGGGGTGTCGGCAGGGTGGGCTGCGGGTTCTGTGATTGCTCAGGTGGAAGGGGTTGGTATTGTGTTTACTCACCCTTGTTTGGCAAACCGAGCGCCCTGTGTTCTTTCCTCCACCCCCGACCAATCCCCCCCGATGAATCCCCACCTTCCCACGGCGCGTTGTCGCGCGAAAGGTAAATAAGTCGCTGTCTGGCCCGGATGATAGCATTCATTAAGTGTGGCCAAACAAAGCCTCTCTCTGTGACTTATTCCTCCACGGGGCCGCCTCGCTCCTCGCTTTTCTGTTGTGGTTGTTGTTGTTGTTGTTGTCGTTGTCGTCGTTGTTGTTGTTGTTGCTCAGAAAACTCAGACGTTCCGCTCCAACCTCTTCCTCTCCTCTTCCTCTTCCTCCCCCTAGACGAAATGAAGGACGATTTTGATGCCTTGGGGACCGACGGCGCTCTGCAGTCGGTTGGAAACGGTACAGGTGAGTGGGCCGGGTTGGGTTTTGACGTCCATTTCTTCTTCGTGTTGGCGGAGGCTCGGTGGTTCACGACAGGAACGGTGGATGTAGGTGTATCTGGACTTGCCTTTGCTTGCCTCGTCCGTGCTTTCCCTGGCGAACGTCCGTCAGTCACATAAATCAGTGTAAAAAAAATAAATTGGACTGGTGAGTTTAGTTTCGTGCGTTGTTTGCTGGAGGTGAATCCTCGCTTTAATTGAAGCTAAATCAAAGCAAAATGAGGCGCTAAGGTGGTGGTTCCTTCCAACGCGAGCCTCCCATTCATTTCCCATGTGTGTGTGTGTGTGTGTGTGTGTGTGTGGATGTGCAGGTAACACCCTCACATGTGAGGGCTTATTTGTGCATGTGTGTCTATAAATATATATCCTGTGAGACAGTTTTCCTGTGTCTATGATTGCATACATATGTCATGCATGCGTATGCATCTGTGTGTGTGTGTGTGTGAATATATATATATATATATATATATATATATAATATTTATTTTTTCCTGGAACAAGCACAGCAAATGTTTCTAATGTAGTATTTCTATATCTATATTTTTTGGAAACTGCGGTGCTGTGGCAGCAGTTTCGACGGCCCCCTCCGACACTGGATCACATGTGATTCCGTTTAAACACATGAACAGTTTGATCACGTCCCAGCGCTTTGATCCAGGTGATTTCCTGCGTCACCCCCGAGGAGAGTCTGGAGGTTTCCTTCCCTTTCTTTCTTCCCTTTGGAGCAAAGAATTTCATTTCATTGGAGGCGTCGAGATTTCGGAACGACTTGAAAGCAGAAGAGAGCCGGAACAGAAAAAAACGACGACACCGAATCTGCCGAGTTGATCTCCGTTGTTTTTGCTCGATCGTTTTCGTTAATGAAACGCTGTCTTTTGCGTTAAAAAGAAAAAAGAAAAGAGAATAAAATCCTGGCCCGAGGGGGAATCTCCGTCAAAACCCCCTTTAATCACGCTTAAAATCTCCTAATTTTCGAGGGTTCGGTCGACAGCGAACCGCGAGCGGGGCGGTCTAATGAGCGCGCCCTGTAAACGATGCGATCATGGTTATCAAAAAAAATAACATCCATTGGCACCGATGACATTTCCTCCGCCATGTTGACAACCAAATATCCGCTACCTTGACCTTTCGCAAATTGGACGCCAAAGTCATCACGGCCAAACAAATCGCTCTTTTAAAGCCTCACCTTGGCTCGCCGTCCGAAAGTGCCTAATTAAAAAAGGGAGAGAGAGAGAGAGAGAGAGAGAGAGAGAGCGAGAGAGAGCGTGGAGTTTGATGAAGCAAGGGCTTGTTTTGGCTCCGACAGCGGCCACAGTTATGATCGCATAATAGCTCCCGTGGAATCCGGGCAGGTTGGAAGCCGTGACTGTGTGTGTATGTGTGTGTGTGTGTGTGCGCGCGCGTGTGTGTGTGTGTGTGTGTGTGTGTGTGTGTGTGTGTGTGTGCACGTAGCTTTGAGTGTCCGCCACCCCCTCCCCCCACCCCCATCCTTGACTAATGAAGCTTGCTGATTTCTGGTTTGCCCCGGTTTGTTTCTCCAGCCCGCTATCTCCTCCGTGCAGCTTAAGAGTTTTCCCCCCGAAGAGAAGGGACTGTGAAATAAATAGAGAGTGAGGGAGCACATTGTGTGGTCTCAGCACTTTGGCGAGCTTAAGATACATTCTGAGCCGCTACGGCCGGAGCGTTTTACTTTCTCTCTATTTTCTTTTCTTTTTTTTTTTTTTTTTTTTTTTTTCTGCACCGTGTTGTGCTCCCCCCCGGTAATCTGTCCAACACAGAGTCAACAAAAGCCACAGTCTCTTGATTGACCTTATATGTGAAAGTCGATACAAAGAGCCCAGAATGCTTCTGTTGCTGATTAAGCGTAGCCCACCCGAGCGCGGGAAGGCCGGGCGCAGGCTCTGCGCGCCGGCACGCGCACGCGCACGCGCACGCGGGGGTCCTGTCCATAACGCCAACGGACAGATAGGCGATGCTGTATCGAAGTCTATCTCCTTCAAAAGTGTCGCGCGGTCATTTAAAACGCTAACCGACTCAGAAGCTCAGTGGCCCCCGTGGCTTTTTACGTTGAAGAACAAGCTCCCTCGCTTTCCTCTCGTAGAACCAAACGACTCAAATCTCTCTCCCTCCTCTGGTTCCCAGTCAAGAGCGTGGACTGCACCTCGGAATTCGAGGACTTCTTCTCCAAGCGCAAGCTGGACGACAGCGAGAGCCACGTGGTGAGCATCGCCGAGTACCTCCAGCGCGGCGACACGGCCATCATCTACCCGGAAGCCCCGGAGGAGCTGTCCCGCCTGGGCACGCCCGAGGCCAACGGCCCCGAGGAGAACGGTACGTTCCCCTCGACGGGAAGGGACGCCCAAAAGGGGGGTGCCGGTTGTCGATGGGTTAATGGTATTTTTCGTGGTGTCCGTACCGTCTATATATATATATATATATATATATATATATATATATATGTATGTGGTCATGGTTATTGTGAAAATAAATTCTTCCAGGCAGAGTATTTTCCGGACAAATCACTGATGTAATGTCTCCAAACTCAACGCCAATGAAATGGAGGTGCCGGCTCTGAAGACTGAAAATAAGCAGGCTCAGCAAATCTTTCGGATCGGAGAGATAAACTGGGAAAAAAAGAAGAGAGGGAGGGAGGGAGAGAGCGAGGGAGAGACAGAGGGGGTGGGGGTGGTTGGGGGTGAGGGGGTCGGAAAACAACAGTCGAGAACATGGCTGACATGCAGCTGTTGGAGCGAATGCCTCGGTGTTTACCTACAGAGCGGAGCAACAGCTGGGCAGGGGGGTCCGAGGGTCCGAGGGCCTTGAAACCAGAGAGGGCACCTCTGAAGCCGCAACATGGGGGGAGGGTTTTGGGGGGGGCGGTGTTTGGGGGAGGGCAGAGTTGGATCGGAGCCAGAGAAATTATGGACGTGTCAGTGGGAACGGTAGTGAAAGACGGGGCTGTTAAACGCAATTAGGAAAGTATGGGGGGAATCGGAGATAGCTCTGGTGGTCCGGGGAGGCCCAGGTGGTCCGGGGGGCTCCAGGCAGCCTGCCCGCTAGCCGCCATTAATCCACTGACCTTTCCCTCGCAGACCTTCCACCCGGAACTCCAGATGCGTTCGCCCAGCTGCTCACCTGCCCCTACTGCGACCGCGGCTACAAGCGCCTCACCTCGCTCAAGGAGCACATCAAGTACCGGCACGAGAAGAACGAGGAGAACTTCGCCTGCCCGCTCTGCAACTACACCTTCGCCTACCGCACGCAGCTGGAGCGCCACATGGCCACACACAAGCCGGCCCGCGAGCAGGTGAGCGGGAGACCTACTGTATATGTGCTGGATAGGTTATCGGAAACAAAGAAAGAAAGATGGAAAAAGAGAACAAGATATAGAAAAACATCCTCATGGTCTCATGGTGTTAGGTTAAACTACTCCCCTGTAGAAAAAAAGAAAGAAAGAAAGAAAGATCGAACTTAGCATCCCTGCCATCCCAGAGAGCGGACATATATATATATATTTTTTTTTTGATTGCCAATCATTATTAATATTTCATGGCATTTTGAAGATGCCAGATCTTCTTAATGGTAATAACTTTAATTGAGGCCCCTAAATGGTTTTTTGATGGCCCCTGGCTGATGCCGCGTCCCCGGCCCCGCCGCTCACGTTCACGATCGAATGATTGTGTTAATTTCCAATTTGGAATTTTTGATCAGGCCCCTTCACTCACACATGCACTTCAGCCCTGGCTTTAATGTCCTTTTCTAGAGAGGCTGCAACGTCCTCGTGCTCCATCACTGCGCTGGAAAAAAAATGGAAAGTTCAATTTTCCCGCACGGCATAAACGTCATATATTTGCGATCTTCTCGAGCGTTTGTGTTTCCTATCTGGCTCAAATCTGCCCATTAAGCACTCCTCTCAGCCTGAAGCCAAAGAGACATTAAAACTAAAGACAAGCTTAAAGAGCTCTCACACTCCAGAGGTTTAGTGGAAAAAGAAAATAACGCTCGTTTTGGATTAGTTTTAGAAAGAAATAAAGAAAGAAAGGAAGAGAGAGAGATAGAGAGAGATGGATAAATAGGTAAAAAAGGTTTCAATTGAAACAATCAGAAAAAGAGAAATCAAAGGAACAAAGAAATTGATTGATGAAAAGGTAAAAACCATACTAATCTGAACATATCAGAGAAAGAAAGAGAGAAGGAAAGAAAAGAGATGCATGGAAAAAAAAAGAAAGAACCATCCAATCCCAACAAAAAGGAGAAAAGAAAGACGGAAGGAAAGGGCAAAGGTAAAGCCTCATCTTAATGACGCTGAATGTCAGTTTGCTTATTTTTCATTAAATATATGCCGGGGTTAGAACGTGGCTGCTCCTGCTCCTGTCGTCGGCGTCCTCTCCTGATGTTTACACGTGCGGGGCTCCGCCTCTCCACCAATTAGCACCAATATGACTCATTAGCACTCATGCATATGCAAACATCTCGCCGGGTCCCCTCCCACATGCAGAGCGGCGGCGTTTTTGCAATTTCGAGGGCGGAGGGCGATCTTATCTCCTTACAGCGTCCCCAAACCTTGAGGGGACGGTGGGGGCGGTGGGATACCTTAGCAGCTGTTGCCGTTTGTTTTTCGACGACTCTTGCAACGCGCAAAATCGTGGGGTCCCTCACCCCTTTCCCTCACGCCCCTCACCCACCCGACCCCTGGTGCTTGATCTCTGAATTCAATTTGTTCTGTCGGTGTTGTGGACCTGCCATCGCACGACCATCTGCCCCCAGGAATGTTGGGGTGGGGGGGGGGGGGTCAGAACACACCCTGGCTTACCCCCCCCCCCTTCTCGGGGGAGTGTGTGTGTATTTTGTTGTTACCGTTTCCAATCTTTCCATTTTTTTTTTCCTTTCTTTCTGGACTGATGGGCCTTGTTTCAACTGTAAATTGGGTGGTGCGGGGCCACTGAAGTCTCCTGCCTTTGAGTGGAGAATCAAGGCCAGTATCTCTGTTCCCCGTTCAGTGTCCTGAGATTATTAAAGAGGCATTTGAGGTTTCCAAATCAAAAACATCCCCAATTAAGGGAATCTAAAGGATAAATAAATAAATGGATGGAGGGATAGATGGATAAATAAATAAGAGCAGCACGAGCTGTAATTCAATCTGCCAACACAGGTATGTGGAGGAGGAGGAGGAGGAGGAGGAGGAGGAGGAGGAGGGGGAGAATGAGCTCGTGGAGGATCCGGAGCGACTAACCCAAATTAATGAAAAAGTAGATCAGATTGCTTGTTCTAATGAAGGGGAAACAGCCTTGAAAAAAAAAAAAAGAAAAAGAAGGAAAAAAAACACTCTTTTCATTTATTCTATTTTCTGGGCTGCCAAATTCTAAAGGCATGCCTCCTTTGGCTGAGGAGCCAGGAAATTAAAAGGTATGTGATTCTCTCTGATATCACTGCCACTCCCGTCGTCCGCCGACGGGGGGGGGGGGGGGACCAAGGAGGACGCCAAGACGCCATTTTTTTTCTTTGCCGTGGCCGGCCATTTGGCTCGTTTTATGTCGCCGCGCCGACCGATTGTGATTGTGATTATTTACTGAACTCTGAACCCGCCGAGACATCTCAATGTGAATCTTCCCCCTCTTCTCCTCTTCTCTCCTTCTGCCCCCTCCCTCCCTCCCTCCCTCCCTCCTGCATCCATCCATCCCTCTGTCTTTTAGCACCAACTGCTCAACCAAGGCGCTGGCAATCGGAAGTTCAAATGCACCGAGTGTGGCAAGGCCTTCAAATACAAGCACCATCTGAAGGAACACCTCAGGATTCATAGTGGTGGGTACCATGAATATTTATAAACTTGATCTAAGACCACTGCAAACTTCACAGTGTTGGCGACGAAAAGTGCTTTCCCTCCCGATAGTGCACAATTAGGTCTGTCATATGAGCTTCAGTGGAACCTACCTTTGTAAACGGTTCTTCTACCGTCCTTTTGAAAAATCTGAAGCGTTGTATCAATGCAGATCAAATGAATCCTGTGGTGTTATGACACGTGTATCTATGGCATATGAAGAAAATAATGCTTGAAAGCACATTCCTCATTTGTATCATCATGCTTACTGTGTACATATCACAGAACCTGACGTGAGTTCTCCTGGTGTTTCAGGTGAAAAACCATATGAATGCCCCAACTGCAAGAAGAGGTTCTCCCACTCGGGCTCCTATAGCTCTCACATAAGCAGCAAGAAATGCATCGGGCTAATAGCAGTCAATGGGAGGATGCGCGGCAACATGAAGACGGGTTCTCCCCCGACCTCCACCTCCTCCTCCCCCACCAACACAGCCATTACTCAGCTGCGGCAGAAGCTGGAGAACGGGAAGCCCCTGGGTCTCCAGGAGCACAACAACAACCTAAGCATCAAGACCGAGCCGCTAGACTTCAACGACTACAAGCTCATGATGGCCTCCCACGGCTTCGGTGGTCCCGGGGCCTACATGAACGGAGGAGGCCTGGGAGGGAACAGCCCTGTGGGGGTCCACCACAACCCCACAGCCCAGAGCCCCCTGCAGCACCTGGTGCTGGGCGGGCTGGATTCGCAGCTCCTGGGCTACCCGGGCTCACTGGGGAACAACCTGAGCGAGGTGCAGAGGGTCCTCCAAATTGTGGATAACACTGTGTGCCGCCAGAAAATGGACTGCAAGCCCGAGGAGCTCTCGAAACTGAAGGCCTATATGAAGGAGCTGGGTTCCCAGATTGAAGAGCAGAAACAGGGGCTGGTGTCACCGGGAGGCCACACTGCTGGTCTTCCAGTCGTCAACCACAACGGTGCCACCAAAAGTATCATCGACTACACGTTAGAGAAAGTGAACGAAGCCAAAGCTTGCCTCCAGAGCTTGACAGCAGACTCAAAGAGACAGATTAGCAATATAAAACGGGAGAAATCCAATCATCTGCTCGAAGGAGGAGTTGATGAAAAGATGCAGGAGAACAACATGTTTACACCTTTTGCTTGCCAATACTGCAAAGAAATCTTCCCGGGTCCGATACCTTTGCATCAGCACGAACGCTACCTGTGCAAAATGAATGAGGAGATCAAAGCTGTTCTTCAGCCTAGTGACAACTTGATGCCCCCCAAACAGGGGATATTCATCGAGAAAAATGGCCACTTGCTCTCCTCCATGTTGTCCGAGAAGGGACTGACCAGTCCCATCAATCCGTACAAGGATCATATGTCCGTGCTGAAGGCATATTTCGCCATGAACATGGAGCCAAACTCGGAGGAGCTGCTGAAGATATCCATAGCGGTCGGTCTTCCTCAGGAATTTGTCAAGGAGTGGTTTGAGCAGCGCAAAATGTACCAGTACGGTAACACAAGGACGCAACTGCAAGAACACAGGAGCCACATGGAGATGGTTGGGGGAGGGAATCACCACCACGCAATGCCAAAGGACTCAATGGCAGCTAGATTGCCGGTGTCACTAGTCAAGCCAGCTGACCACATTACCTCCCGCTCTATTGGGGAGCACCACAACAACATCAACAACTGTGACAATATGCTTAGACATTTGAAAAACAACCACCTGTTTAGCAACAGTGCCAAACCGATGGGTGAGAAGTTGGACCACTCACGCAGCAACACTCCCTCCCCCTTGAACCTGTCGTCTGCATCTTCCAAAAACTCGCACAGTAGCTCTTACACTCCAAACAGTCTCACTTCAGAAGACCTCCAGGCTGAGCCGCTGGACCTTTCTCTGCCAAGAATGATGAAGGAGCCCAAGCATGCACTGACTGTCAAAAGCAGGCCTAAAGTCAACAGTATTACCATCGACCACAGCAGTGTCCCCTCTCCCCCGGAGCACTTCCAGGAGCCTTTGAACCTGGCCTATCTCAAGAAGGATTTTTCAGCCTCTCTCAACAACGGAAACCTTGAAAAAAGCACTAGCCCCATTTTTGGCATTAACCCTTTTGCCGCCAAGCCCATGTACACATCCCTTCCACCCCAGAGTGCGTTCCCCCCAGCTACATTCATGCCCCCGATGCAGGCCAGCATACCCGGCCTGCGGCCCTACCCGGGCTTAGACCAAATGGGCTTTTTACCACACATGGCCTACACTTACGCAACAGGGGCAGCTACATTTGCAGAGATGCAACAGAGGAGAAAATACCAGCGAAAACCAGGTTTCCAGGTAAATAAGCCACCTGCGGTTTTGTGAACAACGCCCGGGGCTCACTCGAAACTCTTTAAAGTGATCTGAACCAATTGCGGCGCTAATTAAAAACTTATAAAAAAAAATAATAATTACAGGCTCACCTGAGGTATATCCAGTCAGCCAGCCAGCCAGCAAAGGCGCAGAGATAAACAGCTGTCACCCGAGCCCAGAGGGGTGTGCTCCCAAAGTGAGGCATCATTAGTGGCGTCGGGGTGTAAATGGGGTGTTTCGGAGGTTAGGGCTGTTACCAGACTCCGCTGCGAACCGTACACGCTCCCCAAAGTGTAGAACTGAACACGCGACTGCTTTAGACGCCATTAAAACCAATGTGTCGCGGAACGCAGATATTTTGTTATTAAATACGGGTGAACGGCTTTAGTAAAAAGAAAAAAAAAAAATGACAAAGGTGAGCCCCGGAGCTCTGTGCGGTTCTCTGAATTTGTAACCCCCCCCCCACCCCACCCCCCGCCCACAACCGCAGTGCATTTTAAAGAGAGCAAAAGCCCGAAATGAGTTTCCACGCGGCAGATTAATAATGCACGCTCTCTGTGTTCATTACTGCCGAATGCTGAAGGCTGTTTAACATAGAGGGAACCATTTTGATAAAAAAAATATTAATAATGTTTCCTATTCTAAGTTATTAAATTAGATTTTAAAAATACAGCTACGGGCATTTAGTTCAAATTGATTGCAGAGTGATAGTGGTCTCTTCTTAAAACACAGCGCCGTATCATTGTCGGGACCTGTTCGTTAATGAAATCTGCGGCAGCTCTGGATATTGGCCATTAGGTACACTGCTCTGATTGTTATCACCCTGTGATTTAAAGAATGGGTCAGTGTCCCCTCCTCTTGTTATGAAGCCCCCGCATTATCACAATGTTCCTCATCAATCCACTTAAATGACTTATCTTCCTTCCACAAGAATATGAGATTTAAAAAAAGGGGGGACGTGCATAATCAAAACTCATTCTCCTAATTAGAACTCGCTGAAGACATTGTTACGTCTGGAGAGTATATATATATATATATATATATATATATATATATATGCATACATTTTTTAGATTGCCGGTGCCTCCGTCAAGTGTCGTAATCAATTATTTACTGCCCACCTTGGCATATTATTGATGTGACTTTGAGTGACTCCAAATCATCAATACCCATCACTGGAAGCAGCATCAAAGCAATTAGTTGTACATCGGAATATATATATATAAATATATAAGTGTAATAAATAATAGATATACATCTAAATAAATACATTTAATATAATTAAATTTATATTTATATATATATAAATTAAATCAAATATATTTATATATGCCTAAAGATATTTAGATATTTACCTTTTAAATGAAAAATATATAACATTTATTAAATATAAAATATAGCTATATATATATATATATACACAGACATAAATCAAGTGACCAGTCTTTGTTAGCAGCTATGAAACGGACACATTTACCTTCATCTCTTATACTTTCTCAAAATGAGCAAGAGGCGTTCATAAACATCCCAAAAAATTTGACAAAAAATAAAAGCTCCCGACCGTATTACCCACGATTCATTGCGACCCGTCTCCCTCTCGGCGTCCCCAGGGCGACCTGCTGGACGGCACGGCAGATTACTTGTCAGGGTTGGAGGACATGACAGACCCCGACTCCTGTCTGTCGCGGAAGAAGATTAAGAAGACCGAAAGTGGTATGTACGCGTGTGACTTGTGCGACAAAACATTCCAGAAGAGCAGTTCCCTTCTAAGACACAAATATGAACACACAGGTATATACTGTTCTAGCCCCTTATTTTAACCCCCAATTGTATTGATTGATTTGTTCTTTCGTTCTTTTTTTTGGTTGTTGTTTTCTTTCCTCAGTGTTCTGTCTTTGCCTAAATCCTACCTCTGTATTTCTATATCACTATGATTTCCTTGTTCATCCTTTTCCCCCCTTTTCTTTTCCTTGCACTTGCCTCCTCTCCTCTCCTGTTAACCTTCGGCTGTATGTTGATTTTTCTTTTTTGCCTAACTTGTTTCTTCGTCGACAGGGATGTTATTTGTAGTGTTGTGAAGTTATGTGACATGTGACGCGGCGATAAGAATTTCTCACGCGCGGGGGCGGAAAGAACAGAGCCCCCCCCCACCCCCCCCACCCCCCATCAGCGCCCGGACCATCCGTCATGCCGCGCCGTATAAAGCATAAAGCGATTTTATTATCTGAAAAGGCCCGCATCAATTCACCTAGATATATATACAGCCCGTAAAAAGGCCGTAATGCCTTTATCTCCCCCATTATTGGCCATAGATCTCATCCGCTGCATAACTCTCAGAAGCTCCTGAGCGCTGATAGCCGCTCTTTCATTACTCACATTATACGCGGATCCGCTTTCACCAGGTTGCATCATTATTATTTTTTATTTTTTTTCCTCTTTCTTTTTTATGAATATCGCTATCTGCCGCGCGCCCTGTAGCAGAGCGGAGCGCTCCCTTGCTTTTTTTTTTTTTTTTTTGCCGCGTTATCTTGGGCGCGCCCCCCGCCGCTCCCCAAAACCCGAACCGCTATGTGTCACCCCTTACGCCGAAAAAGTTTCCCATCGTTGAGGAAAGAGTAAAAAAAAAAAATTTAAAAAGGGCCCGCGTACGCCTCGTTTCAAAGGGGCGCGCATCGTTTCTCTCGCCCTTTCGGAAGCGCGTTAAAATACTGACAAACATGAGTCCGGCTTCTTGGGAGCGGCGTCCTGATTGGCTGAGCCCATGAAAAACGGAGATCGACGGACGGAAGGACGGACAGATAAACCAAAAAATTTTTAAAAATGTACTAACTTAAAAAGTAAACGACAAAGATTTGGCCATGCGCGATAAACCTAAAGGATTAAACCAGAAGCAATAAAGATGAACCTAAAAACTAAAGGAAAGGAAAGGCATCGCAAACCCAACTAATATTAACCCCGAGCAGGGTTGTAAAAGCAGCGCGGAATGAAGGGGAACGCATTCATGTGCGGCGCCTCCTCCCATCCCGTGAATTGACGTCGTCTGCCGCACGTGTCCGTCCGTCGTTATAAATGCTGACGCTACAGATTCCAGGTCCAGACAGATTTAGGGCAAAACCTCACGAAATCCCCTCTCGGGGTCCACGTTCTGGACTTTGCATCCAAATTGTCCCCGCCTGACGGGGCTCACGCGCCTCCGCCCCGACCCCTCCCTCCGCTCCAAAACCCCAAATAATTGAGCGGCGGTCGTCACCATGAACTCGAATTCTTTTCGGAGATAAGCAGCACGGCCCCTCAGAGCGTCCCCCCGCCCGCCGCCCGCCCCGTGCCTTCCTTTAATTCCATTCCTGCTTCCTTTTTTTTTGGAATCTGTTTACACTGGCGCAAACCCGTCGCGAAATAAGGGTCCGGCGGGTTTCGGACGCCGTCCCCCCCAGTCGAGCGGCTCGGGATGACAAATTTGGCAAACAAACGGCCTTTAGTCCTCAATCAAAGCCGGGGGTTTTCATTTCCGCGGGAAAAGTCGTTTTGTGTCGTGTGTTTTTTTTCTGAGCTGTTGGACTGAATTGTGTGGCGGCTTGCAACGTTTAACCCTTTCCTCCCCTGTCCCCCCCCCCCCCGCCCCGTGTGTCCCCCCTCTGCAGGCAAGCGCCCCCACCAGTGCCAGATCTGCAAGAAGGCCTTCAAGCACAAGCACCACCTGATCGAGCACTCCCGGCTGCACTCGGGCGAGAAGCCGTACCAGTGCGACAAGTGCGGCAAGCGCTTCTCGCACTCGGGCTCGTACTCGCAGCACATGAACCACCGCTACTCCTACTGCAAGCGCGAGGCGGAGGAGCGCGAGGCGGCGGAGCGCGAGGCCCGCGACAAGGGCGGCCACCGCCTGCCCGAGCCCACCGAGCTGCTCATCAACCGGGCGTACCTGCAGGGGGTGGGCGTGGGCGTGGGCGTGGTGGCCCCGCCGCCGCCGGGCTACCTGGCCGCCAGCCCCAACGGCGGCGGCCTGGGCGAGCGGGACGCCATCCTGCGGCACGATGGCGGCGGCGGCGGCGGCATGAACGGAGGCGGCATGGGGGTAGGCGGGATGATCAGGGATCACGGGCGGAGGAAGGGGGCGGTGTTCGACGAGGACGAGGAGGAGGAAGAGGAGGAGGAGGAGGAGAGGAAGAGCATGGACACGGACCGGGACACGCTGCGGGACGAGGAGGAGAACGGCGAGCAGTCGATGGACGACAGCTCGCTGGACGGCAAGACGGAAACCAAATCGGACCGCGAGGACGCCATGTAACCAGCGCGGCAGCAGGGGGGGGGGGGGGGGCGCTTCTTCCCACCACCTCAGCCTCGTATTTTTGGGGGGGTTTTTTTGTTGTTTTTTTTTCGTTTTTGTGTTTCCTCATTCTTTACTTGCTCGGTTTCAAGGAGAAAAAAAAAAAAAAAAAAAACGCGCCGCCGTGGTTTTTTTTTTTTTAAGCTGCACATGCACGTGCCTGATGCTTCCGGGAAGCGAACTCTTAGTGGAAACTCCTGGTGGGGGGGGGGGGGGGGGGGGGGTTCATATGTCTGCCCAATAATCAATTTTGGACTCGTCGGGGGGAGCAGGGGGTTTGTACATTAAGCTGCATTATGCAAAACGGACAGTGAATAAATGAAGACGTTTGGACAAATGTACAGTACTGAGGCCGAAACCATGACGTGTGGTGCTAACCTCGCCCCCCTGAAGAATAAGCCCCGCCCCACGTGTTCCATAGTATTTATAGCACAACCTAGTGACTTGTAAAAAGAAAAAAAAATTGCACTCTCCGCTTCTATAATAATCACAAAACGAAAATAATAATAAAAAAACTATTGCCTATGTATATATTTATACAGTGTTGGAGAATGAAAAAAAAACAAAAAACAAAAGAGCAGTGGTGTCCGCACCACAGTCGTTCAGTATAAACTTTTTTTTTTTCATTTTTTCCACCACTTCCTGTGTCCGTCTTTTTCGTTCTCGCCGCCGACCTCTACACACGCCTCTCTCTACGGCCTGAAGCTCAAATGAAGGAATTATTTCAAATAAATGGCGTCTAACAAATACCTGTACAGGTTATCAGTATTATTATTATTATTATTATTATTATTATTATTATTATTATCATTTCAAAGAGACCTTCGATTTAAGGGAAAAATCCAGTTCATGGACATAGGATAGGATGGGGGGGTTGGGATGGGGGGAAATTGAAGTACAAAGCCTTTGTAAGGTTGTTTTTTGGGTAAGAGAAGGAAAAAAAGAAGCCTTATATGCAAACCTTTTAACCTGTGTGTTTTCTGCAAGTGCCGCCCTCGTGTCGTGTAAAAGGAAGGTTGTTTTTATTTTAATTTAGATTTTCAATTTTGTCATTTTTTCAACCGGCTTCAGTATTAAAATGGTTGTTATTTGAAGCACCCTTTGTCAGTGTTGAGTCGATAGGCAGCAGTTCCATAGTTTACATTATGTTGTGCAATGTTCTTATTATTTGTCAGTATTATACACCAAACCAATGTTGAAACAACTGCATTTCGTTTATTTTTGTTTTTATTTCTAGGTTGAATTACAAGAAAAAATGAACAAAAAAACAATGAACATTATTTATGTGGCCCATTTTATATTTCCTAATTTTATTTATTTCATACTGTTGTGTACAGTACTATAGTTCTTCAATATATAGATATATTTTAGTAAAAAGGAACACGGCGTCGATCATGGGGGAAAAACTTTACGAAAAAAAGAGCATTTATTGTGTTTTGGAACATTGTGAAATGCGAAGTTTAATCTTTATTATTTTATTTTATTTTTTTCTTTTTGTTTTCCAGTGACTGGAGAATTCCAAAATTTGGGAACTTTTATACAATTGTGAAAACACTGTATTTTCGACTGAAAAACTGAAAAAAATTCCACTTTCTTCATCTTTGTTTGTTTTTTTAAGCTAAAAAAAAATGAAGAGGGACTGTTAAATACTATGTATGATACCATGACTGAAGAAGAATCTTTCCTGAAATGTCTTTGTAAAAGTATTATTGAATTCTTAATTTGTAATTTCTCTTGAAAATGACCATGCTCGAATAAAGTAGCCAAATTACAGAGTACCAAACCGAACTGTTTCATGATTATTGACAAATTGCATTCAATTGCATTTTATTATTTACAGAAAATGTGTGAAAACTAGAAATCTCAGTCATTTTTCGAGAATGTATTGAATTTAGGAGTTTGTTGATATTTGCAGCTTGAATTAACATTGGGAGGGAAATCATTCAATTTAGCATTTTTATTTAGAGTACATCAAGCACTAATACATAAGTCCTCTACGCTTAATGTTACAAATTAGTTTACTTTCATGGGTACGGTTTTATTGAGATTTTTGTCACTATTTCCATGACATGAGGAGGGTGAAGAGACATATCTGAGGTTGCTTTCTTTCTATCGGCACATCAGACGTGATGTATGTTCCCACGGCCTGCGGGTAGCTCTTCACCAGAGCTATGATGTCGTGAGGAATGTGGCGGACGTCTTGTTCAAGGCACTTCCCAACTTCCCAATGGCCTCAACAGCGTTTTTGGAAAGTCTTTCGAAAATTTGACCGGAGGTCCATTGGATGTCGAAATTAAAGTCGAGCAAAAGACCAGCAAAAGTCCATTGACAGTCCATTGAACGTCCATGGAAAGTCCAATGGAAGTTCATTGAAAGTCCATAGAAAGTCCATGGTAAGTCCGTTGGAGGACCATTAAAAGTCCGTTGGAAGTCGTCATATTTGTGAGAAAGGGAACGGCGCTCCGCTTGCTAAACGCAGGACATCTTGCACAGGATCGCACCTCATTACTTCACCCTGACAGGTGGACTCAAGCCGCCAGAGTTCCCCCCTCGGCCGACGGTGGAGCGGCGGAAGCTTATCTCCATTAGCGCTTCACACGGCACCGCGCAGATTAAAAGCAACATCAAACGAGGCGAGATGAAAGGCAGAAAAGGTTGAGCTACGCCAAATATCTGGACGCGCTTTGCATATTCAGATTCTCCCATCGATCGGCCCCGGACGGCCATCAGATCATTTGGAGAGCGTCTAACCCTCGCCCAGATAAAAGGGGAAGGTTTTAAATGATTAGCCGACGAATTTCATAAAGTGCCGTTGAACTGCCCGGACAATTAGGGGGATGTGAAGTGATAGATAGATGGATGAAAATATTGATGGACGGGAAGGAAACGAGGCGAAGCAGCCCAGCCTGTCCGCACTGGACGCGGTAATATTCTGCGTTTTAGGACGTTTCCAACCCGGACCGCCACGCGCACGGATTCGGTACGAGCGCGCCCGGCGCCGTGAACTATCTCAGCTCGACGGCTAAGCGATCAATAAGAGGGGGCCCGCAGATGGGGAGGAATTCGGGGGGCGAAAGGTTCCCGTGAATTTCAGAGAGTTTCCAAGCGGCAGGCGCAAACGGCCGACGAGGCTCGAAGGTGGGAGGGCGGGGGTGAAAGGCAGGGGATTCCAGGGGGCGTCGATCGCAGCCGTCGGCGACGCCGCCAGCACCGGGGCTGAGGACGTCGAGGACGTGAAAATAACGATGTTTGTTCGCGGACGAGGTGGAGCGATACAGAGGCGAGGGAACCGAGGTGGGAAGCCCTGAGTCGTCCTGCAATAACAGGCAGCACCTCCGGAGAAATGTCCCAAATGTGCTATTTTTTTTTTTTTTTATGCTCGAATCCTCTTTGGATTTGGGAACGCGCGCTCTCGTTGATTATCCGACCCATTTCGTCGCCACTCGTAGGCACATTGGAAATAAATCTCCCGACGACAAGTAGAACCTCTCGGATTGAAAACTTGATGGGACCCCCCGCTTGTATAATATTAAAGAGGCGAGTATTCCGGTTAAAAAAAACAAAAACGACGATATGATGGCGTGTAGTAGTAATTCCTACGAGTGTCATGGGGCCATATGCTTGATCCAGATTGCCGCTGTTTTTTTTGGACAGACGATGCGGCGGTGATTCAGCGCCGGGGCCGTGTACCGACCAAAGCGGAGTGTGTATTCTGCCCGGGGCGAATCCGCTCCCTCCACACACACCCACACACACACACACACACACACACACACACACACACACACACACACCGACACACACATACACACACACACACACACACACACACACACATACACACACACACGCACGCACGCACGCACACTTGCCTACACGCACACACACACACACACACACACACCGACACACACATACACACATACACACACACGCACGCACGCACACACACACACAACCTGAGCACTCACAGCCAATGGAACCGGTTCTCGGCTCAAAAAAAACCTCCTTCCCCCGTGGCCTGATGCTTAAAGCAGGTTTCTCAATTATAGCGTTCACATTTTCCAAGACCCGAAAATAGAGACAATAATAAAAAATAAAAATAAAAAAAACCACACTACGATATTTTTCAAACATCAAAATATGTGACACATCATCTGGAGAATGGTTTCGTGTGATGTAAAATGTGTTTGCTGACCGGTTAAAATTCAATGTGGCACCATTTGTTTCTTCTGCTGCTTCATTGAAGCTCATGCGCTGTGACCTTTGACCTTGTTGGTGTTGATTGCTTGTACACTTGGCACTTCCTGGTTTTCCAGTTGCACCCACCGCCAGCAGTTCTGGATGACAATATACAGTATATGATATATGCCCTGCAGGGGCGACTGGTATCAATGGGCTAACAGAACCTGAGAAAATACATGTGAAATAAAATACCCCTGTAGAGCACATACAGTATATTATTATCATATTCCATGTCAATAACTGGAAACTTATCATGTGAAAAAGCATGAAAAAATAAAGAAAAGCACCGTGTCTGAGCGATGTTTGGCTGCAGTAAAGCAGGCTGCAGGTTCTAGTTCAGGGGTGGGCAGACATTTTGGTTCAAGGGCCAGATTGAGATTTGAAGACCATGTGAGGGGCCGCATTCCAGGTTAACAATTTATTGTGTTCCTTAATAAACAACTGGAAACCAGTTTTACTTATAATACTCATTCATTTTCTCAGAGATCTGTTCAAGCAGCGGTGCATAAGTAGCTGATTAGTTTTATCAACAGTTCTTTAATTCAGGTCGGCTAACCTCCTTTTCTTATCAGTGCATATATTTGTTTGCAAGTGCACTAAAGTGTGTTATCTGCAAGTAAACAAAAGTGCGTTATTTGAAAGTACAGGTACTCCTCACTTAACGACCGAGTTCAGTTCCTACAACCAGGTCGTTTAGCGAATCGGTCGACAAGCGAGGAGCCGTGTTCTTTCACGGTGAGGGGGCGTGGCCATTGTGAACGCTGATGTAGTGAATACTGACAGACTGTGGGAACGAGACTGAGAACGGTGATGAGATGAGATGAATACAGTGTATATAGTAGATATAGTATATATAGTGTAAATAGTATATATAGTGTATATACTGTAGTATATAAAGTGTGATGCGCGATGAGATGCTTGATGCTGAGATGCCGCGGTATTGTACGTAGTGTACAACAGAGACTGGTCAGAGAGCTGTTTGTCTGAACGGTGGTTAAACAGGTAGGTGGTTAAGTGAGGAGTACCTGTATACTAAAGTGTGTTATCTGCACGTATACTAAACTGCGTTATCTGCAAGTATACTCAAGTAAAGTATTGTACTGCAAGTATAGTAAAGTGGAAGGAAATCCAGGCGGAAATCCAACCCAGGACCCTTTTGCTGTGAGGCAGCAGTGCAATGCACTGTGCCACTGTGCCCATAAAGTATATTTAAGTGTGTTATCTGAAAGTAACTTAACTGAATTAACTACAGTTATATCTAGTGAGTATACTTAGTATATTTAGTATACTTTCTAATTTACATTTGGTGTGTTTTGAAGTCATAGTTATAATGTAATTAAATATATATATATTTTTTTATGCAGTTTAGTTACAACATTAAGTCCCAACAAAAACTTGAACTATACTTAAAATATACTTTTTTTCACAATTTTTAACAGATAAATTGTTTTGTTTTTTTATTACAGTTAATTACAATGCAAGCTCAAACGGACTAAGCTCATAATTTATGAACTGATTCATTGATCTCAAGTCTAATTAAATTTATCTATTATATATATATATATATATATATATATATAATTATTATTTATTTTATTTATTTATTATTATATATTTTTTCAACTAATATACAACTTGAGGTAGTTCTCATTTTGTGTTTTTGAGCCGATGCGGTGTGATTGAAAGAGGAGATCTGCAGAATTTTGACCTCATTAAATGATTTACATATCCCAGATGCCACGCTGGAGCATTCACAGGGCACATGAAGGGCAGAGAGGAGGGGAGGGAAGGGTCCATCTTCTGGCCGTTTCACACAAACATATATATTTTTAAATGAAACAGTACTGTATCAGATTCCAGTTTTATTTTTTATAACAAATTTCCCAATCCCACTCATTTGTGGAAACAAGGTGGAGCTGTACTGTACTCTACAACCATACACACATTCATATATACATACATGTACATATTTTACATATTGTATATTTTTATTATTTGAATATACTTTTAAAAACTGTACACAGGATATGCCTTTTTTATTTAGATAGTTGTATATGCTTAAAAATAATTATATATATGGGTGTGTGTGTTTCAGATTTTTGGATTATATTATTCATTTATTACTCTACCTACTTCGTTTTGCATCACCTTCATAGTTTTCCCTTTTATCACTGCACGGTACTATTATGAGCGTTTTTGACAAATAAAGCATCTCAAATCTCAAATATTGATGAATCCAACACACAAATATGATCAATTTGTTGAACTTTAAAAATAAAAACAATATATATCTTTTGTCACTTTCAAGTAACTCCGAAACCAGATTGGAAGATTGGTGTTTTAGCGTTTTTCTTTGCAGTGCTGAGGGTGAGCATTGTGAGTTTGTGAGGCGGGGGAAGTAAGCCTTTTTTCCCAGGACCTGGCACTTGGAAAGAACGAAAGAACGCAAAAGAGAGAGAGAGAGAGAGAGAGGGGGAGAGAGGGAGAGTTGAATGACATGGTGGTGGAAGTGACCATGGGGGAGTTTGGGAGCGGGGCGTCAGAAGATCAGCCAGCTGTTCCTCTGGCCGGGCCTGAGAGAAGGACCCCGAGCAGGTGGTGACGGCCGGTGCCAGCGGTGCTGAAGGGAGGGGGTGGGGGGGGGGGGCGGTGGGGTGGGGAGGGTGAAGAAGATGATGATGATGGTGGTGTTGATGAAAGAAAAGTTCTCCCAGGCTGATGGAGGGATGCCACTGCCACCACCACAAAACTCTTTGGGAAATGTTTTCCTATTTGGCTCCGGATTCTCTGCACTGATATTACAGATGAAGACAGGAAATAATTGAGAGATGATTTCATTTTTAAGTTTGTAATCGGCGCTAATAATAATATTTATAAAAATAAAGTAAAAGTTTTGTCAGCTAGCATAGTCATTAAAATAAGATAATTACCGTAATATAAAATAGTTATGACACAATGAAAATACGACTCTCACATCACATGCGGCGAGAATGTGTGACATATTGACTACTTACCTAATTATTGATGAAATAGTGGGAAAACTGACAGAAAAAAATTGAATATGTATATGATATCATATAGTATACCAAATAAACTATATAGTATAATAAATGATTAGTTTTGAATTATCTAACAGTTTATCTATTAAATAATGTGTGTATTTATGTATATAAGAGGTAAGGGTTAGCATATATACACCGATGATACCGACACAGAGCATACAGCATATATACTCAATGGTGGTGATACTCAAAGCTGACATTTATTACTCATTTCTTCATAGCCAATATTTCTACGACAAAAATCAACTGGGCGTTTGTGCAAAAACGGAGGCAAAATATGAGTTGAGAGCTCGGAGGGCTGGGTCCAGTGAATACAGCAGGTGCAGGGAGCGGATCAATGGCCCACAAAGACCCCCAAAAAGACCACAATGCTGCACCCAATGCAGGGGGGCTCAGGTCCTTTGTTAAAGACCCCCAAGTGGACTGTTATTAATTTCCATGTTTCATTTTTCGGGCCCAAGTTCCCACTGAAACGGTACATGTTTCAAAGTAATTGTCATGCTTTATTTGATGTGACCGTAGATGTGAATGGGACAGGGTTCACTGTGCCACACTGCCGCTTTGGACATTTAAAGTGTTTTTCTATGGGAAAAAGTGGTTAAAGTTAAGGTTAAAGTGGTAATCCCTCAGATTATTTTGTTAGAAGAAAATCCAATATTTGATGCTATCTACCTATCTATCTATCTATCTATCTATCTATCTATCTATCTATCTGTCTATCTATCTATCTATCTATCTATCTATCTATCTATCTATCTGTCTATCTATCTATCTATCTATCTGTCTATCTATCTATCTGTCTATCTATCTATCTGTCTATCTATCTGTCTATCTATCTGTCTGTCCATCTGTCTGTCTCTCTGTCTATCTATCTGTCTATCTATATTTCTGTCTTTCTATCTATCTGTCTGTCTATCTCTTTGTCTGTCTGTATAGTCATCTATCTGTCTGTCTGTCTGTCTATCTATCCGTCTCTCCATCTATCTGTCTATCTATCTATCTATCTATCTGTCTATCTGTCTGTCTGTCTATCCATCTATCTATCTATCTGTCTGTCTATCTATCTATCTGTCTGTCTGTCTGTCTATCTGTCTATCCATCTATCTATCTATCTGTCTGTCTATCTATCTATCTGTCTGTCTGTCTGTCTGTCTATCTGTCTATCTATCTGTCTCTCCATCTATCTATCTATCTGTCTGTCTGTCTCTCTCCCATTCATAAAGAAACAATATAAGCATGTCATAGCGTATCATTTATAGGCGACAACCGCCCCAACAAGGTCTATTGGAGTCTGAACTCCAGGTACAGGTCGTAGATAGTTCATGTTCTATTAATCCCAATACATTATTTTTTTCTGACCAATCAAGACACAGGTTTTGGACGTTTGGTAGAACTTTGAGAGACATCCATCGACATGTACTTCATTGACCCCGGAGAAACATCCCAATCGAACCCGAGCGCAGAGGCGTTACCGGCGTTGTCTCATTTTGTCTGTTTTGTGAACTTAGCTTATTTTTTTCGTTTTTTTCTAACACCGGCCACTAAACCTATTTTCATCATCTAAAGACGTCTTTAATCCCGTGGGTGCACGGTGTTAAAATCAGACAGCGCAGCCGTTATCTCTTCATGCTGCTGTGAGCCCTCATCATCATTCTCTGCTCTCTCTCTCTTTTTTTGTTGTTGTGATGACTCCATCGTCGAGTTTATGTTTCCACCAGTGCTTTGTATCCCACTCTAGCGTGAAAAAATCCGCTCTGCTATTTCGGCTGTATTCCATGTTCCGCATCGCGTGTAATCTTCCTGATGGACTGTATACTTGACTGGAAATGGCCGGCTGGTGATTGCAGAGGAGGAGGAGGAGGAGGAGGAGGAATGAGGAAGCTGCTGGTGGTTGTCATCGCGGTCGCCATTGTGAAATTCATACAAATCATTGTGATTAACCATTAAATCGTCTCCTTTGTTAGTTTTGAGTCACCGTCATCGGAGGAGACATTTATTGATGTTTAACATCGGGCGAGACTGTTGGCGGTTGCCATAGCGATCGCCATCGCGATCATGACACTTGTGAATTGTTTGCATTGTCATGCAAATAAACGCCATTAACCGTTGAATCGGCTCTTTTGTTGGTTTTATGCCACTCGCGAGTGCAGGCTTATAATAGTGTAATAACACACGCTTTAGAGTATGACGACGTTTATTGATGTTGGACATCACAGCAAAACAGTTTGGGGAAGACGGTTATAGCTGGCGGCCGTTGTCATAACGACCGCCACTGGGAAATTTTAGCCGACGATTCATCATCATACAGATAATATTCGCGATTAACAATTTAATCGTCTCTTTCGTTTATCTGATGCCACTATAACTAGTGTAATAACGCACATCCAGTTATGAAGGAGACATTTATTGACATAGTTATCTATCTAGTTAACGATTAATCGTTAGATACAAATTGTTAATCGTGATTAAGCATTTAATCGCCTCTTTTGTCTGTTTTATCGAACTCATCACCGTATAGGCTTATAACAGTTTAACAATACACATGCATGTGATGTCGTGTATTTAGGGGGTAGACTGCAAGGAGCTGGTCCTCCTGTGCAGAGCTGTCACAGTTATTTGAGCAGATCGCGATGTTTTGGTCAACTCGTCAGATTCCATAATTGCATGTTGACATGCAAAGGCTCCGTTCACACCGAAGCCTCAGTGCTCAATTCTGATTTATTGCTCGGATCGGATTTCTTTTGTTTGGCTCTTCGCATCATTTTTTAAAATGTGGCCAATATCAGATTCCAGCGCGAACGGGGGCCACGGTCTTGAGCTGACCCCGTGCGTGCAGACGTAACAAAGACGTCCAACGCAGGTCGCTGTCCTACAGAAATAAACGGACGCAGACACTGTGCTTTATTTTCTCTTTTCAATAAATACATTTAGTAAAATAAAATACTTCTCAAACAAAAACATCTCCCCAAGTCGCTGTCGGAATTCCGAGTTTATTCTCGAAACACTTTTTTTAAATTTTGTGCGCCTCGGTCCGGTCCGTTGGGAACCTCTGGTCTCAAATGACGTAAAAGTCGAATGAATTCCCATTTGAATGTTCAGAATGAGGTCACATTGCAAAAATAAGACCCGAATCCGATTTAGGACCACATATGAAAGTCACCCAATCTCATAGGAGCAAATAAATCGCATTTGGGCCACTTTGGCCTGCCGTGCGGACGCAGCCTAATTTACGGAGAATTTTAAAACAATGTTAGAAATGGCAGAATAAATAGAATGAGAATCAAGTGATACTTCCCATCAAATTGGTTGAGGAAAATGAACTGTCAACTCACATGTTCATGCCAAACTTCCAATATTCTGCAACAGATGAACGTGTTATTTCAAGTTTTGTGTCAGGCTACCGTTATAGTGGCCCAAAATGAACAAAAATAGACAATCTGATTGTGAATCGCAATTATTTGTTTGACAATTAACGGTTTATCGTGACTTGCTCCACTTGTGTGTTTGATTTATGTAATAGCCTGCTTCCAGTCCAGCACATAAGGTCCCCAGATTTGCAGAAACAATTTGTAGGACTGAGCTTGACTTACCTCCTAATCTTCCTCTGTTATAGACGAGTGCATTCTTTGAGTGTGGGGTATTTAAAAATCTGGAGAAAGGAAAGTCTGTCACAAGTTTGAATGCCCTGCTTAGGAGCTCTAAAGGGAAAAAAAACAAATGTAAGGTATCAGCCAGATCTACTAAGGTAGCTTGTTGGTCCTCTGCACACATGCTGCTGTTTAGCACACACACGGTCATCATAACAAATGAGGACATTTTTTCCAAGTCGTGCGAGTTGTCGGTTTCGTTGTTTGGTAAATGAAAATTGGTTCAGGGATGAGTCACCTTTCAAACCGTGTGGAATGCAGAGCAACTTTCGGGGAAAAACAAATACTGACTTTGGGCGTAATGGTTCTTTTATACACCGCCCTCAGCGGTTTACACCAAAAGCCCACAGCACAGGATGTGACATTATAGCAAAGTCGTTGTTGGACAAAAAAAAACAAATACATGATGAGTTCAAACGAACCTTTCTTTTTTATACGTGGATTAAGTGGGTGAGCATTCGCCACTAGTGGTCAAAGGACCTGTTAAATGCTCCGGTATAACAATATGCCATTTGTGTCGATTTTTTAAATCTTGAAAACTGGTCGATCTTTGATCTATTCAAACTTGGTCGGTTTCATCCCATTCTTTAAAATTTCGGGTAGCCTGCCCAGACTCTTCTAGAATTCAATAGACGCCCAGTCTTGTCCAGAAGCAATACAGTGGAAGACATTTAGCGCCAAAGTGGGATGTACAGACTTCCAATGGAATGTGCCAAAACACATTATGCCCAAAGTCACTTCCACTAATGTTTCACTTTACCAAAAATCTGAAATTGAGTTTAGTATTGTGGTGGGTCAAGGGGGCGTGGTCAAGCCGCCGGTGCAGACAGTCAGTGAAGGATCAAATCTCGGGGTAGCTCAGCTGCCCTTTCCCCCACCAGAGGAGGGACAACCACCGGTGGGAGTACAGTACACCCCCAAACCCGCTGCAGTCCACCGGGTCCCTCCCCCGGTCGAGAAGGGGCCTACCGTGTGCAAGTAAGGTTACAAGGGTGTAGACCTCAGGCTTTGCCGGACTCGTTCTGTTCGCAAACGATGATTCAAAAACATCTGGTTTGACCCAGGGCTTTAGTAGAGGCATCATGGGTCAATATCTATTGTGTGCACGGGGATATTCATACACATCCGATATCTGGTTCCCCAGTCCTCCACAGGGTTTTCCCCCATTGAGCTACTGTTTGGCAGGAGTCCTCGTTGGGTGCTGGACCTGATTAAGAAAAACTGGCAGGAAGGTCCAAGCACCAGTAAAAATTAGGTCCAGTACATCCTGGACCGGAGAGCAAAGCTACATGCGTTAGGGCAGGGACCTCGGGAGAACTTTCTCCAGGCCCAGGAACATCAGTGCCGCATGTACGACAGGGGGGCTCGGTTAAGACAACTCTGAAGACAAGGTGTGAGTACTGCTCTCTACATCCAGCTCAAAATTACTGGCGAAGTGGCAACGGCCATTCCTAGTCACACGACGCAAAGGGGAGGTTGATTATGAAGTTGAACACACAGATTAAAAGAATGGAGGGAAGGTGTGCCCATAGCACTGGCCACAGCGATAATTGAGAGGGACCAGTTGGGGCTGGAGGTTCCAAAATCGGCCGATCGCCCAGCAAACTTTTAAGGGACCATCTCTCGCAAAATAGTGCAGGGGGAATTAGAGGCCATACTGGACATGGGGGTAATAGAGGAATCAACGAGGAAATGGTCCAGACCCATCGTGCTAGTGGTTAAGCCTGATGGGTCGGTGCGGTTCTGTGTAGATTACTGGAAGGTGAACGCGGTGTCAAAGTTCCTCAAAGTTGCCTACCCGATGCCCCGCGTCCACGAGCTTCTCGACTGGTTAGGTAGGGCTCGTTTTTCAGCCTTCTCCACTCTGCGAGGCCTTTACCAGTTCCGCGTGCTTCCGTTTGGGTTTCCCCCGTGACCTTTCAGTCTCATGGACCGCATCCTGTATCTGCAAGCAACATTTGCCACTGCGTACTTAGACGATGTGATCATTCACTGCAATACATGGGAGAGGCACCTGCGGCATGTGGGCGCAGGTGCCTCTCCCAGCGTGGTAGCGTGCCTGAGGTGCACCGCACTCACTGCCAACCCAAAGAAGTGCATGGTTGGGGCGAAGGGAGGTACGGTATCTGGGGTATCATTTGGGGGGAGGGGCCTGCTCTGATCCCAGGTGGACAAGAGCGCAACAATTGCAACCACGCCAAGATCAAAGACTACAAAGGAGGTAAAGCAGTTTTGGGGGCCGGATGGGTACTATAGGAGGTTTGTGCTGGAATTTGCGGCACTATTCAGCCCCTTGACTTAACTCAAAATGGTGCTCCAGATCCAGTCCAGGGGTCAGAGCCCTGCCTGCGGGCGTTTGTCAGATTAAAGGCAGCTCTCTGTGGGGAACTTGTACCGCATACCCCTAACTTTTCTCTTCCTTTCTGTCTGCGGACAGATGCATCAGACAGGGGGCACGGGGCCGTTCTGTCCCGGAAAGTCGAGGGTGTGGACCCGCCGGTGCTGTACCTCAGCCGCAAGCTTGCAGAGTGGGAGATGAGGTACAGCACAGTAGAGGAGGAATGTCGGGCGATAAAGTGGGCCATCACCACCCTCCGCTATAACCTACTGGGTAGGGCCTTCACCCTCTGTTCGGACCACACCCCACTACAATGGCTCCACCGTATGAACGACACCAATGCGCAGAACACCTGGTGATACCTGGCCCTCCCAACCCTTCAGCTTCCCGGAGGTCCACGGGCGGGTCGGCTGTCAGCTGGGGTCACCACAACCTACCGTCAACCTAAGTGTGACAGTAGGGGTGTGTGGCGGGCCAAGAGGGTGTGGGGGGGGTGGTCAAGCCGCGGCTGCAGACAGCTGGTGCAGGCTCCCATCCTGGGGCCGCTCTGCTGCTGGGGAATCAACGGAGGGGCTCTGCTGATTCGTCCGATCACGGACCAGGAAGTGATTTAGGGTTTGTTTTTCCCCCACAATGAAAAATGTGCGTGTTTGCGGGACATGCGTTCAGACCCGGTAAGATGAGTGCTAAGCGCCGCTAACCGCACAAGTGTCTGTCTTGTGCCGAACTTCTGGGCTCTTTCCCTGTTTGCCAGCGAGCCTTTGATTTTAACCTTTGGCCCACGAGCCACCTTTTGTTTGAACACTGAATAAATACACGCCAACCGGCACTGTTTTGTCTGTCCTTTTTTTTAGGAGAATTTAGTAAAAAATGTTGTGTTTATCATCTCGGCAACAGTCACATGATAGCACTGCAGACCTTTGATTGGTCACAGACAAGTCTGTTATGGCTTCACTGGTGACGTGTAATCACTTTGCGCATGTGCAAAATGGCGGTGCGCAACGACTGCATGACATTAAATCTTTGTAAATACCCCAGATATTTATTATGCTCACCTGACTATGCGATTGGACTTTAACTAAAGGAATATAAGACACTAACGCTCACAGACTGTACATAGCCAGAAGCACAGAAGCGCAGAGATAAACAGGAGGTAGGTGTTGCGTTTGGAGCGTGGATAATTAAGTTTACAGTCTTCCTGAATTGTAATTAGTTGTATCAGAACCCATACGAAATTACACAGTAACAGGTATTACTTAACTACTATTGACCTTTATTATGTTTGAAAATAATAAGGTTAAGATGTTACCAGAAGACAATTGGATTAAACAAAGCCCAGCGTATTAGACATCATAAACATATACGCCTTTGAGAACAGCTGACACGCACCAGGCTAAGTTCTGTGTTTAGACATTCCAGAGATATCAATGTATACAAACTTCCTGAATTGTAGTTAGTTGCAATAATAAGCATACGCCATTACACAGTGCAAGCAACATGTACTGTATGTGTCTGTGTTATGAAATCATGTCATTGCTTTTGTGTTTTTGGGTTCCAGAGGCCTCAATAAAGCCTACATTCCAAGGCAGCAAAGAAGCGGTGGGCAGAATGTGCTGCATTACTGGTCGGCCACTCTCCTTGCGGAGTCACGGAGTGCCATAGATTGTTTTAATACTACAGGCAACACATGTTGATAACCAGCCGTCAATGTTATGAGTTCGACTTAGTCGACATCGATCATCATTTTCCTTGAATTTCCTGGAATCTCCTTGAATTTCCCTGAACGCAGCTTTAGGTTAATAATTATTATTATTAGGTTTATTCCATGGTCACGCCTCACAATCTGTGGGAAGCATTATAACATTGTTTGAGTTGTTCTTCCAAAGCAGACCTAAATGCATGGCTAAATCTGCACCAAGCTAATAATTTAAAAAACTACAGTCAACACAAACATCAGTTCTGGTACTTGCATCAATTTTAAATTGGAAATAAATAAAAACGGTGATGGGAAAATCAATATCGCAGGGCTTGGGTTTTTAATTGGGAATGAGCTTTTTTTTTTTTTTCCATTTTCCTCAATTTGAATCCATCAGGTGAAATCAACAGAAATGATTATATTTCTTTGACTGACACCCATGCATTTCTTTTAAATTTAAAACAGGGTTTCGAAAAGCCCCTGAGGGTACAAAAAAACCCCCCAAAAAACAAAAAAAAACATCCCGAAATATTTTTCCTCATATTTTCTGAACTATTGGATCTTTTTGAAACACACTGTATAAACATGACAATCACCAGAACTGCGGTTACAAGGCTTTTCACCTGACAAGATCAATTTGCATCCATATGAGGAAAAAGAAAGAAAAAAAATGGTGTTTCTATGCCCTTCATATTGCTTCTCTCTCCCTCTCGCTCTCCCTCTCTCACTCTATCTATCTTCCTATGCCTCTCTGAGGGGGTAAGTGATTATATGTTTGGCCAATGCGTTTGTGGAAATCCTTTGATATGCACAAACACAGATTCTAATGCGCGGCAACAGCGGCTTTTTTTGGGGGCGGGGTGGGGGCGGGTGGGTAGCGGTCTGACGGCTGATTAGGATGCCGGCTCATGGCCCTGTCGGCGGAGCCCCAGCTGGGGGCACGGAAACTCGCTCATTACACGTTTTCTGGTGGAGGGTGGTGGAGGAGGAGGAGGCTAATTTGCGGCGCGGCGCAGCGTGCCGGTGTAGGTGTAATCATATCATTCTAAATCACCGGTCAGTGCCAAAGGAGCCGGCTGGAGCCTGATTAAAGCCCCGGCTGAAGACAAAGTGACACGTCCTTAACCCCCGTCTGTGGAGACGCTCAGCCGTCAAGGTGCGAGGCAGAGGATGAGGCTAGCGGATAGCGACGGCAGGAGTCCCTCTGGGCGCATACGCCGGCCCCCTAACCATTTTGGATGGATTTCTTTTGTAAAAATTACGGCGCGGGGCCTCCGGTGTCGGGCGCATGCATCTTTTATGAGGGCAAAGCCGTGGCGGATGGTGGATGGCGGCGATGGTGGATGGCTGCCTGAGTGTCGGTGTCACTAATACGTTACTGTCCCCTTGATTTAATTAGACGTTGGCCCCCGCTATCGTCGCTGAGGAAATATCTTCTGTAATTACGCGGCGTGCTTTGCCTCACAACGGCGGACAATGGAGTCGGATGTTGAGGTTAATGTGGCCATAAAATAAACATGATTTTATTTAAGCCTCTGCCACCCCTTTTCGAGATTTGACGTGAGCAATTTTGCAGGTTTTGATTTTTTTTTTTTTACAGCCTACTATTGGAATACTTTTCTTGCTCGTCATGCTTTTTTTTTTTTTTTCTTCAATGTGAATTTGTTTCCCTCCTGAAAAGGGAAATTACTTAACTTTAGTTTCCTGTGCAGACTTGGTGAATGATTATGCACGTTGTAAAAAAACAGTTGTTATTTATTTATTTATTTATTTTTAAACTAGATAATTACTCCATTGAAGGAGGATAAGCTTTGTGGACCAAAGCGTCCCGCTGAAGAGCAATGACGTAGTGCCACGTATGCGTCATTTCTTTAAGGAGGCATTCCTTCTTTTCTTTTTTTTCCCACCCTGCAGGGATTAAGCCTAATGACAGAAGTTAATTATATTAAGACTCATTTTCAAAAACAGTTCATGAACCGCAAATTATACTTAAAATTACTCCTTAATGCTCTTAACTGTAATTAAATTGCTTAATATCTTAAGAAAATGAACGTGTGTGTGCGTGTATGTGTGTGCTGAAGAGTAATGGGTTAAGTATCTTTGGGAGTTAAATGGTTAATGGCGTGTTTAGGATACAG
>NC_137189.1:42270320-42315320 GCF_960531495.2 Zeus faber
GAAGAACAGAGTCAGCACTAGTGGATCCACACTCAAGGCCCTTATGGCACCACGCTGGCTCCTCTTTCTTTCTCTTTTCTTTCTTTCTTTCCTTCTTTCTTTTTTAATGTTCTCCTTCTTTCTTTCTCTTTCTCTCTCTCTTCCTGCTTTCCTCTTTGAGCCTCATTGAGACTTACGATACGTTTGGTTCTTCCTTTCCTTCCTTCCTTCCTTCCTTCCTTCCTTCTTTCCTTCCTCTCTCTCCTTCCTCACCATTACAGACATGAGCAAACAGCCGGTCGTCGACGCTAATCGCCGATGGCAGTGTATCCGCCAGCGTCCAGAGGCGCCGCTCGCTAACCAGCTACAGCCTTTGACATATTTCCAACGTGTAGTTGCTGAGCACGTAGCGGAGAAGTTGTTGTCTCTTGGTCTTTCTTTCTTTCTTTCTTTCTTTCTTTCTTTCTTTCTTTCTTTCTTCCTTTCCCTCTCGTCAGGGACGTCATCACCATTCACGCTGGGGGGGAGCCCGCCAGATTTTTTATGTCTGGATTTTTTATAATTGTATTTTATAATTTATAATTTTATAATTTTATTGCAATTATTTTTTTTTTGGAATATGTAGTTATGATCATTTTATTTTAAGAGTGAAACGTATTGTTGTAATTATGTCATCGTACTACATACGTAGATCGCACACCCCCTCTCCCTATGCTATTGGTTTCTTCCAAAAGTTGCAGGATGAAATGGGTTGGCACGCAGGAACAGTAGGGGACAGAGTTGCCAAGTCTGCTAATAATACGCGACTTTGGGCTTTAAAAATAGTTGACAAACATGTTACATGTGTTCAAATAAATAATAACCTTGCCAAAGGGAGCGTTGTTCACCGTTAACTCTGCGCGCCGCCATGTTGCCTGGGCTCGACGCCGCGGTCAGCCGGACTTTCTCCGTGGGAAAAAAAAAAAAGCCTGGTCAGATCCGACAGAGACGCGTGGCGGCCCCGCCCCGTCCCCGTGACCAAGCGCTCCTCGTTTGCGTGATGTGGTGGAGCATCAATCTGCTGTCCTCTCCGGGACGGCGCCGGGGCACAGCCACGACGGCTGATGCCTATGAAGGCTTTAATGAGCCTCGTGGCTCGGATCGCATCATGGCCACTGACCTCTGTCACGTCAGGGACCGTCGCAAAGAACGATCGTCCCCTGTTGATGGTGGTGGTGGTGGTGGTGGGCGGCGGGTGGGTGCGGGCCGAGAGGGGAGGGGAGGCGGCGAGCAAAGTGGGTCAGGTCCGAAAAGTGAGCGGACATCAAGTGACACCGCGGCGTCTGACCCGACCCCTCGGAGCCTGGGTGGCGTGTCTCCGGGCTCCTCGTCCTCCCGTCTCCGACGATACGGGACAAGTATGGCCGCCGGGCGCCGAAATATCAGAGGTAGTCAGACTGACGCACGCCGAGAAGTTTGGCCGGAGCACACGGACTCCCAGCGACGAGAAAGAAAGAAAGAATGAAAGAAAGGAAGGAAGGAAGGTCACGCGTAGGTCATTTATTAATTTATTTATTTATTTATTGACGAAATTTAGTCCGTTCAAATAGGACATCAGATTTTGGAAATGCTAAAAAGGCATAAATGTCCAATTTAGGAAGGCAGTGCTTGAAGTGAGGGGTCAGACTTTATCATGCAAAGTGCATTTTTCAATTAGCGTTTGAAATTGAGTGTGTTGACTTCTGCACCCACTTGTTGCCTTAACACAATTTGGAGGCTTGATTAATACGACTTTATATGAATATAAATAAGAACACACACACACACACACCAAACTCAAAGCTGAAATTTCGGGCGAGGCACAATTTCGAGAAGAAATTGGGGAAAGTTGTGGTGAAAATGATTTTATATTTTTCGGATAAAGGAAATTTGACCAAATTAAAAACGTACAGTTATTGCTACAAAATCTGTATCCACAGCCACCGTCATAAACTGTAAATATTGGGATGAACAATTTGAGGTCGAGGACTTTCAAAATGAATTCATCATCTCATTTAAGATGGAGAATGTAGTGTTACGGGAAGTTTCTTTTTACTTTTGAAATTAAGAAAATTGGCTTTTTGCTCCTCATTCACTTGCTCGAGGTGCGTGTGCGTGTGCGTGCGCGTGTGTGGTGCATTCAAAAGAAGAATTTCAAGAAGGACTTTCGAGAAAATTGAGAGCGAGGATGAAAGAAATACTTTGTGAAAGCAATCCCTGATCACCTTTCTTTCTTTCTTTCTTTCTTTCTTTCTTTCTTTCTTTCTTTCCTTCTTTTTTTTTATCTCCGTTGAGCAGCCTGTTGCATAGTTCGTTAGTTTCGTTCGCCGTTCAGGCCTCAAGTAAAAACTCTCCACGCTGTAACTATAATAGAGAGCACAGTCATGAATTCATTTGGAAGTTTGGAAAGTTTTAAAAGTTTATTTTTCACATTTCAAATAAAGAAAATTTGCTCTTCATCCTCATTTGTTTGCTCGCGGTGTGTGTGTGTGTGTGCGCGCGCGCGTGCGCGTGTGCGTGTGTGTGTGTTGCATTCAAACTAAGAAAGTCGGGAAGGAAGTTTGAGTAGTCGACACTGAGGGATAAAAGAAATACTGCAACACAATTTTGAAATCCCCCACCGCACGTCGATGCATAAACACCGACCCGCGACGCGTCTTCTCTCCGCAGACTGAAATTCACCGACTCGCAGCCTCCGTCGTCTCCGCCTTGTCAATAAAGACGATTTGGGACAATTGAGACGTCAGATCGGCGACGATCGCTCCCAGGAGGAAAAATGAAGAACAAGAAAGGAGTCCCGAGCTCCGGAACGTTCCCGAGAACAACAAACTTGAAAAGGCGCCCTGCCGTTCATTTTGCCGACGCTGTTTGGCTTCCGAAGGCCGGACCCAAAAGAGTTTGTAATTCCAGTCAGAGTGGAGCGCTGATTGGATTTTATTAAATTTTTTATATCATCAATCTCCCCATCGCCTTTAATATGCAAATTGAAGGTATGCAAAGTTCTGACGCTTTTATTTGAGAGACGAGGCCCCGGGCGATGGGGGGGTGTGGGGGGGTGCAGGGTGGAGGATGGGGGTGGGGTTCCAGGGAGAGATCTGTTCTAGTGTGAAATAAATAGTTGTTAAAGAGATCACAGGGGTTCGTATCTTAGAAGATGAAAAGCTAATTGACATGAATAATTTATTTGGAAGGCAATATCAAATAGTGCGCGGTTGTAAATATAACAGGGTTGAAGATATTGGAAAGGAGAGGTGTTTTAAAAAGAGCCTTCCGAAATATTCAGAGGGGTTTTGCATCTCTCTCTCTCTCTCTCTCTCTCCCTCTCCGATGAGCCGGATCCCTTTAAAACCCGTAATGGCGCTTGTCCTGAGGTCACAAGGCCCAGGAACGTCAAAGGTTTCATGGATTACGATTTGAACGAGAATTGCGATAGGGCTTGGCACAGCAGGGTGTGTGATTTGACTCGTTTGATAGGTCGATAGGTCGGTAGGTCGATAGGTCAATAGGTTGGTAGCTTGATAGGTTGGTAGGTTGGTAGCTTGATAGGTAAAGAGGTTGATAGCTTCATAGGTTGATAGGTTGGTAGCTTCATAGGTTGATAGGTTGGTAGGTCGATAGGTCGATAGGTCGATGGGTCGGTAGGTCGGTAGCTTGATAGGTCGGTAGGTTGATAGCTTGATAGGTTGGTAGGTTGATAGCTTGATAGGTTGGTAGGTTGATAGCTTGATAGGTTGGCAGCTTGATAGGTCGGTAGGTTGATAGCTTGATAGGTTGGTAGGTTGATAGGTTGGTAGGTTGGTAGCTTGATAGGTTAATAGGTTGATAGCTTGATAGGTTAATTGGTTGATAGGTTGATAGCTTGATAGGTTGATAGGTTGGTAGCTTGATAGTTTGATAGGTTGGGAGCTTGATTGGTTGATAGGTTGGCAGCTTGATAGGTTGATATCTTGATAGCTTGGTAGGTTGATAGGTTGGTAGGTTGATAGCTTGATAGGTTGATAGGTTGGTAGCTTGATAGTTTGGTAGCTTGATAGGTCGGTAGTTTGATAGGTCGATAGCTTGATAGGTCGATAGCTTGATAGATTGGTAGGTTGATAGGTCGGTAGCTTGATAGGTCGATAGATGGATAGGTCGGTAGGTTGTAGGTTGGTAGGTTGATAGCTTGATAGGTTGGTAGGTTGATAGGTTAGTAGGTTAGTAGGCTGATAGCTTGATAGGTTGGTAGGTTGATAGCTTGATAGGTTGGTAGCTTGATAGGTTGATAGGTTGATAGGTCGATAGCTTGATAGGTTGGTAGGTCGGTAGGTTGGTAGGTTGATAGGTCAGTAGCTTGATAGGTTGATAGGTTGATAGGTTGGTAGGTGGATAGATTTATAGGTTGGTAGTTGGATAGGTTAATAGGTTGGTAGGTTGATAGCTTGATAGGCCGGTAGGTTGATAGGTCGGTAGGTTGATAGGTCGATAGGTGGATAGGTTGGTAGGTTGATAGCTTGATAGGTTGGTAGGTTGTAGATTGGTAGGTTGATAGCTTGATAGGTTGGTAGGTTGTAGATTGATAGGTTGGTAGGTTGATAGCTTGATAGGTTGATAGTTTGATAGGTTAATAGGTTGATAGGTGGGTAGCTGATAGCTTGATAGGTTGGTAGGTTGGTAACTTGGTAGGTTGGTAGGTCGATAGGTTGGTAGCTTGATAGGTTGATAGGTTAGTAGCTTGATAGGTTGGTAGGTTGGATTTGGTCAACGTCAACCACCAGTAATGTGGAACAGTTGGGAGAGAAATCATCCCGTGAGGTCTTCTGACGACTAACAGTTTAAAAGTGGGCGCTCCCAACTGTTGACTGACCTCTTTGCTTTAATGCAACCATATGTTATAGCAAGCAATTCAAATGGTATTTGAAAAAACCTCAGGGCCATGATCAAGACCGACCAATCATGACCAATGACCAACCACGGATCCTAGGAGAGGTCTGTTGGTTAAGGAGTAGGGGGATTTACACACCAGGACACAAAAAAATAATAATACTCAGAGGGAGTGTTCTGTCTGTCTGCTTGCCATTCTCTCCACATTTTCTTAGCTTGAGAAGTTCTGTTTCACTGTGGGTATATTAGGGTTTGGGTTACAGGGTTGTCGCATAGCCAATCAAATGACGCCATGTCTGTTTAGCATGGGGCGACCACATTTTAAAACCCCCAAACCGGGGGGCCCTTAAGTGTACCGCACATTTGGCACTCTGTTGGCTGGGAGGGGGTGGGGTGGTTAAGAGAGTGACTGAGCGTCCCCCTGGTTATGCTTTTTTTGTTTCGTTCAATAAGTTAACGGAGAGGCACGGGGACGCACAGCGGAGTCGCCTATAGGAAGCGCAACGGCCGCACGCACACACACACACACACACACACACACACGCGCGCAGGCGTGGCCGTGTTTGTGATGACGCCGACTTCTGTGGTGGAATCTTCGTGCACGCTCTGTTCTGCTAACCTCTACACATTATATAATATATGTAAGTGCTGAAAACAAGTATAATATTATTATTATCATTATTATTATTGTTATTATTATTAGTAGGGGTCCAGCCCACCCCCCTATTGTTATTGTTCCGATAATTTTCCTCTGAATTCTTCGGGTTAAAACTATCTGGAGCAGAACGACGGTAGAAGCTGCAAACATGGCTGAGGTGTTGTCAGAGCTGGGACGTCGCACACATCTTGTGGTTCAAGTTTCATCCAAATCGATCCACATACAGAGCAGAAATGAGTGAAAAACCCACTAAATATGATCCAAAGCAGCCGGACTGTCGTGCGTCACCGACGCGCCAACATTCAAAAACGAACTAGATGAGTTTTTGAGGAAGACACTTTGTGACGTCATCATACTATGTACTATAAATGTGCAGGTCATGGTTCAGAATGTACAGGTCTGTGGCTCTGCTCATTGATATTTCATCTCTTTGGTTCCCATTACTTTGCCGGATTCATGAAAAAACACAAAAAAACACAAATCCACAGAAACCTGTGACCAGGTCGAGTCCACCCCACTGTGCGAATGAGTGATGCATTCTTGCACCAGGAATGCGTTGGAAAAATAGAACCCGTGAAATTTGAATTAGTCACAGAAATACGTTTTTCATATTTCATGGAAACATTACCTATCGAAAAACGTAATCCAACTAAAGAAGTCACCGCCAAAATGATGTAAGTTCGATTACCTTCGTAAATGTCCGTAAATACGTCGCTTCAACCATGTGACACAAACAGCCAATCGTACAGCAGGAGCAGCGGTTGATTCCTCCGCTCTCACGCAGTGCGGCTAAGGCCCGCCCAGAGCTGACGCCGTGGCTGTTGCTCAAAGAAGCCCCATATAATCACAGAGCGCAGATTCAGGAAACACCGCAACCTCCGAAATTTGGTAGCGGGACAATCGAGTCGTGAATGTTGAAAACCGGGACATTTTATTGTTTTACAGTTATCTGTCGCGACTCGGGACACAACTCGAATCCAGGATAGTACCGGACACACCGGAACATCTGGTCACCGTAGTTAGGGGGAACGGAGTGAAGGTCTGTTTGATGGTTGGAATTAAATGATAATTACTTTCAACATGCTTTGTAAACACCTTTTAACATACTTGTGCACTTTGTGATGAAACCAAATTTCCAAAAGCTACTAGGAACTCCAGACTGCAATCTATTGATGCCACACCTTTGGAAGAGGGGTGGGGATTCCATTCACAGATGACCAGAGTGTCTGTCACCACAGACACAGACTATTAATAAACTTTAGCATTTAACAACGTCCCCCCCCCCCCCCCTTTTTTTTTTTTTTTTCTAAATGCAGTCTGAAATCAGATCGGTTTCCATGACAACTGGCCTTACTGAACTTCAAAAAAGCCGGCCCCTCCCATCCGGTGAAGCCACGCTGGGTGAAACAAGCGCTCAAAGTGTTTGAGAATGCGTCTTGACCCCTGCATACAAGAGGTCTGCTTGCGAGTCTAATCTTCCTCCCTCTCGATCCATGTTGGCATAGTTAGAATTCAGAAATAATCCACTTAGATGGGAGGCCCCTTTTTGATTCCAGCAAAACCCACAATGCCCTCTGTTGATTCTGTGAACTTTTGACTGCGTGGGCCGGTCCTGGACTCTGCCAGGCCATGCTGCGGAGTCCGCGGCAGGCGGAATACTTAACATTTCTCCGTGATGACGGCGATAATACCAACGCTCCCCTACTGTAAATACAGGATCCTCTCCTCCATGTCTTTGTGAGAGGCTAATTCAGAAGCACCCTTAGAGGCGTAGTGTGTTTAGACAATGACTTCCAGTAGGCGGTGGGAGCCGACCAGCACTGCACCTAAACGGAATTTGATGCGGTGATGAATATGATATATAAATGTAGCATGTGGACTGCTTTTAGCAATCTAGTTTGGTCTACATAATGCAGCAATAAGCACAGATAAGGTCTACCTCTAGCATCATTTGATTCACTGTGAGATTTTTATTTCCTTATTTTAATCTTGTTTCTTGGGATATAAATAAGATCATAATGCTCTAACAATAAAGACAAATGACAATGGTTCTCAGGCAACATGTACATACTGTATATCCACGTGGACTCAGTGATTTGTTGAAACAGTAAAACCAAATCAAAATCGGGTGTCACATTATCAACTTGTTTATACAATATATTTATCTAGTAAGGATGTGTACAGGCATGACACACTGTCAATTAAAATGTTTCCTCCACCACCGAACGTCCCTCACACGCCTGGGATTCAAGTTACGGCCGCTTTGAGAGAAATGGCACTCTATGCGTCACGGATGCTCCAGCTGATCGGAGGCGCCGATCCGTGGCGGGGTCTTCCGCGCAGCTGCAGAGCATCCAGGGCTCCACGGTGTCACGAAACCCAGCCACAGCCTTGGTCTCACAACGGTTCCCTTCATTCACCCCTTCTGGACTCTCTAGGTGTCTCTGTCTAGTTTTATGGATGAACAACAGAGAGCTGAGCATGAAGGTTCACCGCCGATAACGTTGTCTTAAAGTCCAGGATATGTGAGAGAGAGAGAGAGAGAGAGAGAGAGAGAGAGACTCAACGCATTTGTTTTCATGTTGGAGAAATGAAGGACGAATCAAAATGTTGGCAAAATATTCTTGTGGCCTTAATTTCCACCAATTTAAAGATGAAAAAAATATATGTATATATTTTTATAAAGTATAACCCTATTTTGTTTACGAAGCACTGCATTATAATATGATTCCGAAATCTGCGTTTTAAAGGTTCTGTTCTTCATAGATACACACTCACTGAGCCCTTTATTAAGAACGCTATACTAATACTGGGTCGAGCCTCCCTTTGCTCTCAGAACAGCCTCAATTCTCCTTGGCGTGGATTCCACACGATGTTGGAAACATTCCTTTGAGATTCTGCCTCATGTTGACATGATTGCATCACGCAATTCCTGCAGATTTGTCAGCCGCACGTTCACGCTGCAAATCTCCCGTTCTATCACATCCCAAAAGGCGTTCTGTTGGACTCAGATCCGATGACTGGGAAAGAGCACTGAACTCATCGTCATGTTCACCAAACCAGTTTGAGACGACTTTTCCTTTGTGACGTCATGGTGCATTATCACGCTGGAAGTAGCCGTTAAAAGACGGGTCAATTGTGGCCATGGAGGCTGGCTGACGAGTGGAACCTGACGTGGTCTTCTGCCGTTGTAGCCCCACCCGCCTCACGCTTCGACATTTTGGTGCATTCTGACGGGTTTTCCCGTTCACCACTATCTGAGAGCGCTGATCTGAGCTACTGTCGCTTTTCTCTGTCCACCTCTCTCATCAACAAGGCGTGCCCGTCCGCAGAGCTGCCGCTCACCGGGCGTTTTTTGGGGTTTTCCTTTCGAGTAAACTCTAGAGACCGTTGGATGAGAAATGTGGCTACGATCGTGCCGTTGAAAGCACTGAGTTCACCTTTTTTTCCTCGTTCTGATGGGTGACGTGAACTTTAACTGAAGCTGCTGAACCGCATCTGCATGATTTGATGCATTGCACTGCTGCCACATGATTGGCTGATTAGATAATTGCATGAATAAGTAGGGAGTAGGGGTACAGCGGGTATATGTGTGTGTATGTGTGTGTATGTGTGTGTATATATACATATATATATATATATATATAGAGTGTATATTTTAGTTTGACCTATTTTTTTCATTCTTTTTCATTTTTATTTGGGGAAACTTTGACTTTTCAGACTGGATAGACCGGATTTTTTTCCATTTTTCCCCCCAAACTTTTCCGGCTCTATACGCCCCTCTTGCTGTTGACCCTCCAAAAGTGTAATAGAGTGTGCAGGTCATAATAGAGCGTTACTGAGAACAACTCGACTCACAGACTTTACCATGTCGTTTGAAACACAAGCTTCACTTTATCCTCACTGATCTTTGGAAAAATACAAATAAATAATGGGGAAAAAAAATAAATAAAAAATAACAGAATTCCCGCCCTTGTTTTGTGAGTAATGGAGGCTACTCCCTAAATGGAACCTGGCAGAGAAATAATGAGCTCCTCCGGACTGGACGGCAAAACGCTAAAAACGAAGAGATGAGGACGGGGGCGAGAGGGCGAGGGGGAGTTGTTTGAATAAAGATGCACGTTCTCCTCGGTGACAACGCGCACCAACCGCCGTGTTCATCCCTCGTTCCGCTGCTAATGTGTATGATTTAAGGGGGAATTATGCACATCTCAATGTGCCTATAAATGACATTATTCATGCACAGGTGCTGCACTAAGCAGGTCCTGAATGATAATTAAGATAATCTTTCTTTTTCTTTTTTTCCTCCTTTCTTCCTTTCTACCCCCACCCACCTCCCCTCCCCCTCTCTCTTCTTTTTCTTTCTTCACGCTCGCTCGCCCCCTTTTTCTCACGGATCCACTTTGTTCGGGCAATATCTCCTGTGTCAATACCTCGCCGGACTCCAGCCTCTTCGCCCCCCGTCCTCCCCTGTCCTCCCCCCCCACGCAGCCATTGTCTGATCCTTATTCAGCGGCAAAAAAAAAAAAAAAAAAAAAAAGAGAACGTGCTAACAAGTGAGACCACGTCTGTGTTTCCCCCGAGCCCCCGACCACGGTGTTTCTGAGGAATATCGTGCCAAGTTGAATTAAACTAGGGAAGGGGGAGGGAAGGGGAAGGGGGAGAAAAAAACAAAAAACTTTTGCAGTGGAGAAACTTGGCCACCGCCGCCTCCTCCCCATCTCCCCCGGGGGGGAATTGACCGCGCCGTGAATTTCAAAACGAGAATATATTGTATTCTTATGTTTTTTCGTTTTTCACTTGGCATCCCGTTTTTTTTGCATTTACATTTTTTTTGTCTCTTGCCATCAAGACGGAATGATTAGTTTCAGGAAATGTTAGCGGAGAAAAAAGTCAGTAAGTAGTACTTAGCTTAGCTTGGGTATTATGATTTATTTATTTTTTTTAAGGGGAAAAGGACATTTTGTCGTATTTAGGAGGAATATACTGTTTTATTGATTTTTTTTTTTTTCAATGGTGATACAGTCGAACAGTTTATTGATAAAATAATGAATAGATAAATACATAACTGATTAGATAATACATTGATGAATAAATAAATAAAAAAAAAAACGAAAAAACCCCAAAGAAATTAGCTTTCTGATTGAAGGCGTGAAATACTATTTGGTTTGGACGGTAGCAAACTCAGCAAATGCACAAAGTCACATTTGTGTGTGTGTGTGTGTGTGTGTGTTTGTCGGGGGATAAACATTGAGTGATTATTATCATCGCTCACCGAGAGGGAATCCAGATGTATTGTTTTTAACACCGCCACATGTGTTGACCAGGAAAAACAAAAACAAATTCACGTTCTTTTACGGATTGTTTTGTTTGTGTTTTTTTTGGTTTTTTTTCTTTTAATCCAATGCTCTCGTCAAATGCCTTTTTTGCTCGGCATCATTCGCAGCTGGTTTTCATCACACCGGGCTCTTTTTTTTTTTTTTTTTTTTTTTTTGCCACACCCTCTCACTTAAAGGGGACCTGTTATGCTCCTTTTCAACAAGTTAATATACTTGGTCTCTGAGGTCCCCAAAACAGGTTTTTTAAGTTTTTTGCTGAAAATACAGAATCAGATTTTGCATTCGAGCCATTGCAACTAAACCACCCTGTTCCAGGACAGTCTGTTTAGTGGGCGGAGCCACCCTCCTGAGACCCCTAGTTCTGTGAGCCAATGGGGTTGGACCTTGAATTCTGTGTTCTGTTTTATTAGTCTATAAACCTTTACTGAATTCCTCTTATCAGTCCACCAAAATCTGTTTTGAGCAAATTTGAGTTGAAGAAGTAATATGATATTTATAAATAAGCAATCCGGTTGCTGAATCTTAACTCAAATTAAATCTACAAGAACTCATTTAGAAATTTGTTCCGACTTTCGTTGCCGTGCTTCGAACTTGTGGGGGACACCACACGCAGGGATTTTTTTGTTTCATGTAAACGTCTGAATATAAAATAAAACACATAAAATAAATACATCTACAACAAAAACATTTTGTTGGTTTTGTTTTGAGAAACAAAACAAGTTTGTATCATACTTTTAAAATATTTTTTAAAAAGAAACGCAGAATTATTTTTTTAATACTTACATTTCCATCGTCTGCAGTTTCTTCACGGACAGTGGGTATTAATTCCGCTTTCTTTTTAAAGATTTGTGCTGGTCTAACAGAGCAGCTCCCAGCGCTGGTTATTCTCCAGTCGTGGGGGGAGTTAGTCAGATGGAGGGCGGTTCTAATCCTAAAGAAGGCCCATGTGATGTTTGAAGGGGCATGTTTCCATGCAATCCACGCCATGTCTGCTTGTTCCATGCAAAACATGTTTTATGAAATAAACAGCCGACAAATAACTGACTGGGTTGTCTTATTTCACAGTTTGTCTGTAAGTAGGCCAATCAGAGACCAAGATGCACTGTATGTGCACAAGCCCTGAAAAAGTGAGGATTGAGGAACAAGGTAAAACCGTGGTATGTTTACTTCACTGTACTAGAGGTGGGTTAACACTAATTATTGTAAAACCCAGATTTCCTCTGCAGATGAATGAACTGAACTGAATTATATATATATACTCTGTGCATATATATATATATATATATATGTATGTGTGTGTGTGTGTGTGTGTGTGTGTGTGTGTGTGTGTGTGTGTGTGTGTGTGTGTGTGTGAAGCATGCCTGCTGGCCATATGTGTCCTGAAATGTCTTTAATAAGGACGAGGCTGCTCAGGTTCTGCTCTAGCTCCAGATTTAAATGAGGAATATCCCACCAGAGCACTTGACTTGTGGAAGAAGGTTAGACTTAAACACAACAAATTAGTCCTCACCTCCTGCCTTGTAAATGTTCAACTTTTTGCTTCACGGATGTGAATCTACAGTGTGTGTGTGTGTGTGTGTGTGTGTGTGTGTGTGTGTATATATATATATATATTTTTTTTTTTTTCAATATATGTGTGTGTGTGTGTTCCAAGAATAATACCGATTAAGATCATCCAAAGCAAAATGTTCATTTCATGTGTTTGTTGAGGGTGAAACAACGTCCTTTTTTGCTCACCCTGAAAATAACCTCAAAACACAAATTCGGAAACTGACCCGATGGAGTCCGAGCGTCGTCTTACAGCGTGATCACATGAATTGGAATGCGCAATGTGGCAAAAATGAAAAATCAATACATTCATCCGCAACGTAATCTACTCCAAACAGTGTGTGTTGAACGGCGGTAATCCTATTGTCGCTGCAAATAGAATGAAATACTCCGTTGGCTGTGTCACTTCCCGTGGCCTTTCTTATGCTGAAATCGCAGCTCTCGCCGTAGATGGAGTGATTCGGAACGAGCCCACCTCTCCGAAACACTCGCAGGTGACGCAAGTGGTTCCCTGAGCGCTACGAGACGGTCGTCACGGCGACAGGGCCTTTATCTCCCGCACGTTTAGCTCGCGCGTGAATGGCCTTCCCCCCCCGCGGCTTTGTTGCGTTTGTGTCTGTCAGTTTGAAGTACGGATTTCAGGTCAGGTACACGCGTGCAAAGCGCTTTATTTCACTTCTCCGCTTTTTTATGTATTTATTTATTTTTTTCCGTTTTTTTTTACCTGCTGATCCCCCCAGGGAAGTGTGTTTGTGTGAGCGTGCGAGCGAGCGAGCGTGTGTGTGCTCCATTCCACATCAAAAGGTTTCTGGAGATAAAGTGTGCGTGTGTGTGTGTGTGTGTGTGTGTGTGTGTGTCATATCTATCATTTTCAATAATCCTATCTCTAAGATCACCCACAGTAGAATCAAGGAAACCTCGCTGGGTGTGTGTGGTTGTGTGGTTGTGTGGTTGTGTGTGTGTGTGTGTGTGTGTGTGGGTGTGGGTGTGTGTGTGCGCCCGGGCGTGCGTGTTTGGGTTATGCACTCGTCTCATCGGAGAGCTTTTTGGTCGCCCCATCTCCACCGAGGCGTACAGGACGTGCCTGATGTTTACTTGGCAGCGGAAAAGGTAGAAAAACCGGGAGAAGACGGAGAGGCTTCATCTGGTTTGAATTCCGAGGTAGCGCCCCTCTTTTGGCACCGGGCTGCTCTTTCTTTCCTTCTTTCTTCTCTTCGTTTTCTTTTTTTTGTTTTGTGCGTGTGTTCCTCTGCCTCTGTCACGGACCTTCTTTTTTTTTTTTTTTTTTTGTGATTGAAGCTCAAACGCACCAGGAAATGCAAATAATCCCTCTCCCCCCCCCCCCCCCCCCCCCAGTTCTGAAGGCATCCAGTGACGGCGTGATTGCGGGGGAAGGGCTGGCGGGGCTCGCCACATTAAAGGGCCCGGATCGGGGGGCGGGGGGCTGGGTTAAGTTAAGGGACCGGGACCGGCGCTTCAAAGGCTGCGAGGTCGGCATCGGCATGTTGACGCTGATGGGATGCGCTGTGGCTATTAATGGCTTTCATTATAAAAAAAAACAACAAAAAAAAAAAACGTATTTCTTCCCCCCGACCCAAGAAATAAATGCTCGAAAAACTTCCCTCGGCTGCGGCTGAAATAACTAAAACAACGCGGGGATGTTTACGTCCCACTTTGACTTAGTGAACATTTCCTGCCGCGAGATCCCCTCGGCGGAGCGTCGCCATCGCGTTTGATCGCCGACCGGAGCTCGTTCTCCGCCTCCGCCGCTTACCTGTTGAAGCCGACGCGGCGGATAAGCCAGACTCGGCGTCGGGGGCGGACGGGGGCCAAATTTTGACGCGATCACGGCGCGTTATTATTATTCCGTCCTAATGATGTGAATTTGCATCCGAAAAACCGACAAAACCAACACGCCGCTTTTCCATCCGGGAGACGCCGGGGAAAAACGTCTAATTGTTCAAAAGTGGAACGAGCTCGAGTCAATTTGACTCGACGTCAGGAGTTAACGGGGCCGAATGAAATTATTGCGAGTTATTGCTATTACGTCTTAATGATGGGAATTTGCATCTGAAACCGACGCGCCGCTTCCCTCTCCGGGAGACCCGCCTTGTTTGTGAATTAATAACCGCTAAAAAGTCTAAAATACACTGTGAGGCGTCCCAGGGACTCACCAATTCCTCCTCGGCCGGTGGACTCACAGGACCGAATTGTTCCCCGATCCGCAACGGGGGAAACTAAAACTTAAAAGCCATTATTGAGAGGATAGGATCACGGATCGGAGGCGTTCACTGATGAACATTTTGGAGACACTGTATTGTACAGTACGTACTTTTTCGACCCCCTCCCCAGCATGGCTGGTTTGGCTCTCTGCTCAATTATCATAATCATTTTGCCGCCGCTGGGTCGTCGTCGGCATTATGGAACGCCGTCGCACAAACCCATTTCAGAGATGGCCGATTTGCATATTATGACGCCGCCGCTGCCCATCATCTCTTTTCCTCATTAAACATCCGGACTTTTATTCCATTTGAGACAAAAAAAAAAAAAAAATTATATAGATATAATATTAATGGGGAAGGAAAAGAAACAGAACGATCGCAGCGCTTCAAATCTCCCCAACTGACGGACATAAATGGTGTTTACGTGGTACCCCCCGCCTCCCCCCCGCGCCGTAATTCCTTGTCAATCTAAAGCGGCGAGTCCAGCGCGCTATCAAGCAAACAACAACAAATGGGAAACTTAACACGACGCAGTAAACATTCCATAATTGGCTGTTTAGCGGCGCGATCATCAGCCGCCGGCTTGATTTGAGGATGTAATCTGCTTTCGCGGGGACCGGCGGCCATCCGAGCGCGCGGGCAGCGGGGGCTAATTCGCCGCTAACCTCTTATCCATTTACGCCCATTGAATGTACTTGTGACGATTAAGTTTTGAAAGGCGTGCTTTTTATCGTCGGCCAACACCAGAGTTGACAATCTTAGGACCTTCAAAACTGGAAATAATTAGGATCTATTTGAATGCTAAGTGCGGCGGCTAAGACGGGCGCTAAGCTTGTTAGCGAATGGGGCGGCAATTAAACGGCTCATCCCTCCCGCTGCTTGGTTGTTGTTGTTGTCCTCGTCTTTTTTTTTTTTTTTTTTTTTTTTTTTCTCTCTCCAATCACCTGAAAATTGATTAGAATTCCATCGCCCGGATTGTGGCGTCGCTTGACCATAAAGTTTGGGAAAAATCTCCGCTGGCGTAATTGAAAATCCTCCCCCCTCCCCTCCAATCCTCTGTCGCCGACGCTGGCATTGTGCTTCCCTTTTCTTCTTTGGGAGGATGTGTTTTTAATTGTTTCCAAAGTATTTTTAGGTCCCGCGGATCCCAAATGGACGGCATGGTTAAAACAATTTTTTTCAGCTTATTGCCATGTTCCCCCCCCCCACACACACACTGATTCTTGTAATTTCTTCACATAGTTAAACGTTAAAAATCAGGTCAACCTTTAAGATTCATGAGCAGAATAGGGGGGGGGGGGTGGTTGAAAAGGAAAAAAAAAAAAAGAATTAATGGTATGCTATTTTTATTCAGTCGAGTCGTCTGTTAATTTGGTATGACCTTAGTCAAAGGCGGCAGAATAACAAACTCTCCTTCCTCCGTCTTAAGTCCAAACCCCTGGTCTCCTCCGCCGCTTGCTTTCCGATTCATCCAGGATTTGAGAGGAAAGGACGGCTGCCAGCTCGCGCCTCTCTAAACTCTTATCTGCAAAACTCAACGCTTTAGGATTTCCAGCACATCAGTGGTGCCGGGAGAGGCCCAGTGCAACCGACGCTCTTTCATCTCGTTTCACTGCGTATTGTTTTTAATTAGCCGTTTGGTATTAGCCCCTTGAAAGTGTTGTTTTTGAAACGGGCAAAGAAATAAATGAAATTGAGGGCTGCGCGGCAACATGCGTGGAGTCGTTTGGGCCGGCGGAAAACACAGGGGGGCAGGGCCACGCTCTTTGACGGCGGAGTTTGGGTTGGACGAAGCTGTGGGCGGACGGAAGGACCTACGTACGGATGGACCTACGATGGAGGGACCTACGGACGCAGCTATTGATGGACAGACCTACGGATGGATGGATGAATGGACGGACAGACAGACCTTCGGACGGAGAGACTTACGGGTGGACAGCCCTATGGACACACCTATTGATGGACAGACCTACGGAGGGATGGACAGACTGACAGACCTTTGGATGGACAGACCTACGGATGGATGGACGGAGGCACAGACCCTCAGATGGACGGACCTGTGGGGGTATGGACGGAGGCACAGACCCTCAGATGGACGGACCTGCGGGGGGATGGACGGACGGACAGACCATCGGATGGACGGACCTACGTTGGATGGACAGACCTACGGACAGACCCGACCTTGCAACGCCCCACGGTGTCACCCCTTTATCACGACTGTCTCCAAACCTCCCTGGTTCAAACCCCCCTCCTACCCAAATGAAGCCTCACCCCGGGCTAACGGACCAACGGCAGGTTTGACAGGAACAAGGAGGGTCAGTTGCTTTCCTTGCCGACACCTTCATCTCGATTGCCGCAACCCCGCCCCACCCAGTCACCCCTTTCCCCCCAGCCTGTCACACCTTTATTACAACCGGTGAGACCACCCTCCCATTGAAGCCTCACCCCGGAGGGAGGATCGACAGGACGGGGAAGGTGAAGGTGTCGTCCCTTGCCGACTCCTTGCGAAAACGGTGGTACGTCCTCTCCTTTTACTCCACCCTGGCAACCCCCGCCGTTTCATCCCTTTATTGCAACCGCCTCCCATTGAGACCACCCTCCCATTGAAGCCTCACCCCGGGGGATCCCTCAGGGAGCCGTTCTCTGCCCCCTCCCCCTCCTTTGCCGGTCCGAGAGACTGCAGCAAAGGTGAAAGTTTGGCGCAAAGCGGCAAGAAATTAGTCAGTGGGTGGGGGGCCTTTGTTGCCAGAGTGGCCCTTGATTGCTTGGCCCCGTAACCTGGATGAGTCAGGTTGGCCCCTGACCTGCCTGCCCCCCTTGGTCTCTCACAACCATAGTGAACTGGGTGGACGAGACAATGGTTCCCAAAAATGTAAAAAAACAACAGAATGGATGGATGGATGGGTGGATGGATGGTTAGGGGGGGGGCGTGCAGGAGTGAAACAAAGTGTTGGGAAATAGGTCAGCAGCCTGTATCTCATTTTTCCCGCTAAGCTTGTAATCACCCTTGACAGTCACACTGTGGAACAGGCACAGGCCATTCAGTTTAAATTTCAGACTAATAGTTGAATTAGGGACCACTCGTCTGAATGGATGACTCTTTTCTTATCTCCACTCTCTTTCTCTGAGTAGTAAGACTTCAACCCTAAATGTTACAATCCACTAAACAACGTCCTGTTGCAGATGCCGTTCTCCAGAATGACTTAGGTCAACAATCGGTCAACAATACATTTAGGTAAGTATGTGGTTTCCTGAAGAACAGGTAATACTCTGTTTCCCTTTATTTTTCCTTTTTTTTTTTTCCCATTCATTTTTCAAAGAAGAATCATTTCTGATCTTCCCAAGATCGTCCACGGGGTTTCACCCAAGGGAAACCGTTTGGCCTCAACCTTTTTGTTCCCGTCCCAAATTTGTCAATTCTCCCCAGCTCCACTCCACACAGCCCCCCACTCACCCTCTCTCACTTATCACTCAAATGAGATCTGAAATTCAGACATAATTGTGTGTTGATGATGAATGTTCAACACCCCATGATTATCCCATCTCACCCCACTTTTAAATGTGATCTTGTTAAGCTACCAAGAGACCGAGACTCACCCGTGGATGGCCCAAGGACACCCGAGCGCTAATGAGGTGTGCACGAGCCCCATGGGTAATGGCGGTGTCATGCCAGAGCTTTTTGACACCTCGGGGCACCCGTACAATACAGCATGTCCAGACCCAAGACTGGCACATATTCCACCTCGTAAAACTGTGCCGCACGTGAAAACTGTGAAATTTGTGAAACTTGGGGTTTTCTTTTGGATTTGTAGTTTGATCCCTTCCACTCTAAATACCCATTTAAATATGCACTTTGCCCCATTATGTCTGTGTTAATAAGAAGTCTCTTTGAGAATAAGCCCATTGTTGAGTGACTGTGTTAATTACGACAGCCCAGAGTGCCGCCGCCTTCCCGCTCTTTCCGCATAAGCGTGATTATTCATCAAGACGATAAGAATTAATATGCGGCCGAGGCGTGTTCCCGGAGAAATCATTTTTTTTGTTTTGTTTTGGGGTTTGCCCTCCCATCCGCCACTTCCCCACCCCCCTACCCCCCCTTCCACTAAAATTTGAATGCTCCAAATTACACATTCATTCTGGCATTGTTTGTGGGTGCTTAACCCTGTTAAACATGGCGGCACTTTGTGACTTTTGAGGACCCCGTGGCTCGTCGGTCTTGTCGCTGGCTCGCGATTGGGTTCGTGTTTGTTGTTTGTGTTTGCCATCAAATAAACACTTAATGTATCTGGAGCCGTAAACAAACGCTCCTTCCCCCGCCTCGCGCCTTTCGGGGGGTGCACCCATTGTGCCCAGGCGCTCGGGGGGGGGTTATTTTTAGACGTTTGCAACCACGTGCGGTTACACTTTTTCTTTTTAATATCCGTTTTGATGCTCCGTCAATTTTTTTTTCTCTCTTCTAATGGAGGTCATAAGAAGAGCGGCACAATGCACTAAGCTCCGTAAGCCACAGAACTATGGCGGTGCTGGGGGTGACGGAAGGATCAAGGCCCCCGCTGTTTGTGGGCCAAGCATTTAATCAAGCTGGCACCCGTCCGGTGTCGTAGCTTAGACTTTGCTTACCTTCCCAATCCTGGACAGGACTCGACGGATTCCAGTTCCACCACGGACTCAGCAAGTAAACGGATAAGATGGATTTAAGGACTTTTTTCCTTAACCTGTCTATTTATTGACACTGGTACACACTGTCCTAGGGAGCCTATGGGTGTCCTCTGTGGGGAGGCGTTCCTGGTGTACACAGTTCTATAATTTAGATAAATCTTACCCCATTATTCTTAATGTTTCTTTTTACATTATAAACGGTATTGTATTCTTTATGTGCTTTTTTCACTTTTTAGTGGATTTCTGCAGACTATCAATGCTCATGAAGATCTGACTCAAAACAGGCATGTCTGTGTACATGTGTCTGTCTGTCTGTCTGTGTACATGTGTCTGTCCGTCTGTCTACATGCGTGTGTCTGTCTGTCTGCATGTTTGTGTTTGTCTGTCTGTCAACATGTCTGTCTGTCTGTCTAATTATCTACCAATCTATCTAAATATCTGTCTATCTATCTAGTTTAATTGTCACTATATCCTGTAATTCATGTCCATCTGGCTGATAAGCCGTTTCATTGTGTCTCCCTTTAAAACTAAACTGTTTGGTCCTTAGTGAATTCATATTTTTGTTGGTATTCACCTCTTTTCGGATTCTCCTGAAGTCGTCAGATGCACTCATTTACATACAGCCAATTGGACGAAAGCATCACATTGAGAGGCCAAGCCCACATTAGACAGCCACGCACCGTGGTTGAGCTGAGCTTGCTTTACATGAACCTTTAAAATTCTGCCTGTCACTCAATGCTCAGCTCATGAATATTAATTTGGATGAAGCCACGCCCCCATATTTCTGAAGGCGATTGAGAGTCACCGTGGATGGACTAACGTAAATGTAATATTCGTTATTTACTTATTAAAGAAGAAGTTGCTGAATGTTTTCTCATCAGGGTTCATAGACGTAAAAAGTTGAGGCAGATTCATGGTTTTGTCCCGTCATTAGAGGAGACCTTCACCTGTGCCCTGAATTTTCTCACATGTTGCAAACCCCTTCAAACAAAATGTCATCGACCAACACATGAATCTAACCTCTGAAGGCTTCGCTCTCCCACGGCTGGGGAACCGGGATATTTCGTCAACGCGTTTTTTAACAAGGAGACCCGAAAAGTTTACGCGGCTCCCGCCACGACCTGATTACGCCGCCGGTTTGAGCGCGGCTCATTAGCCCGGCTGCATACTTCTGGCCCCCACCCCCGCGTCAGCACCCATCCCCCAGTTCTCTCTCTCTCTTCATCTGTATAATCTGCACTCTAATGTTGCGCTAAATTCTTTTGTGAAATTATTGGTAACAACATTGAGAAAATCAGGAGCGGGTAAATAAAGCAGAAGTAAAGCGTCTGACCGGCTCAGAAGACGATTTGAGTTGGGGAAACAGGACCAAGACAAGCCTGTGATCACATCAGCACGTCCCTCTGATATCCCCGAAGCCAACTGCAGCTGCTGCGTGTGTGCGTGCGCGTGCGCACGGTTGTGTATCCACAATAACACGGCCGAGAATCGTGATGCAAGGTTTTTTTTTTTTTTTTTTTTTTCCTTGCCCAGAGTGTTTTTGAGCTCATTTTCAAATGCTAATTTGCCTTATCCGAAACAAACTCGCTGAGTGTGAGTAAGTGATTATTTGCATGGCTGACAATCATTCAGCGTGCCTGCGGTCTACTCCCCCAAACGCTTTTCCGTTTGTCCGATCTTTTGAAACGAAAATATTCTCAGGGAGACCCTTTCTCTTTGAAATATCCCTTTCATTTACCTTATCATTAGACAGAAACGCCACATAGTTAGCAGCAACCAGGAGGGGAGGAAGAAGTAGGGACCGGCGTTCCCTTCATCAAGCTGATGAAGGCGTCGCAGCCGTCGCAATCTTTTGCTCCGACTTCTAAATAAAGATGTGTTCAACTTTGTCTTCTCACATTTAAGTTCACACGTGCCTGGTATTCCTACATTTTCCTACGTCTCTTTTTCGATGTGTTCAGGCCAATTTGGCAGAGCTTCGTGTCACCCGTCTGTTGCTTCTGCCTCCTGCCTCTGTTCAGATATCGGGAACAAAGTCGACTCAGGCGAACGCGAACGTCATGAAGTTACAAGAACTTCTTTACAACCGGATCACAACAGGAAAACGCGTCGGCGGTTAAAAAGGACCGTATCGGTTGTCGGTTTGGGTTTTATCCCGTGTGCTATTCAGCCTCCCTGATCGTTTTCCTGGTGATCAAACACATTTTAGCCCTATTTTGTTTGACAAAATAGGCATCAACAAAAATATGTGTTGCACAGTGTGGTTGTCAGTGGGACTAACATATTTTTAGGTCAGTTTTAGGTCATTTTGAGGTAGCTCTCATTGGGAAAATGGTCAGGGTGCGAATGTAAAACACGCGTGCTGACCAGGCAACGTGCTAAAACTCAATTTGACACCTGCAAAGTCCTTTCAAGCCTAATTTAGATACAATTTACATTCCATGAAAAAATAAATGGGTGTAATCTGGATTTACCCAAACACTCAAATGTCAAACGCAGAGTAGCTTCAGGCATCGGGCGTGGAACAGACGGCGAACAAAAAACGTGTGCCCGCGGCACAAGGCGGCATTTTTACGCCGTTCAATATTCGTCGATAGCAATCTGCCAGAGTCTTTCGGGACCGGGAGGGGTTGGGGGGGGGCAAAGACGGGATGAAAAGATAGATAGATAAATAAATAAGTAGATAGGGAAGTCTTAGCCAGTCCTTGGTCTGGCGTGCTCATCCATCAATCCCAAGTTAGGACATTGACAAGTGGTAATTTAATAACCGGTGACCTGGGCGGCAGGAAGCCGGTCTGACAGACAATACAAACTCGTTTATCATGAGGGAGCGACACTGCTGCGCCGCTATGGATCTTCTTCTCCTTCTTCCTCTCCTCCTGCTTACCCCCCCCTTCATGCTGGGGTTGACTCCTACAGAGACAATAGACGAGCTAGGGAAGGGCTGGCAAGGGGGAAGCCAAAATCAAACCCTCATCCAATATGAGAGCCCCGCTTTTCAGAAGACACATTATTATTTTTTTTGCCTGAACTGGTTCTATTTTCATGGTAGAGAGTGTGTTATTTTGGGGCATTGAATATTTAGAATCAATATTTGATGATTAGGAACATAATGCCTCAAATCATCCTAGCAACCCTTCCTTCCCAACCTGTTTTCCTCAGATTCCTAAAATCATATCTGATCCGATCTGATAAACCCCCCTTTTCAAAAGATGCAATACTTTTTTTGTGCTATGAATTTATTAATGGCCTTTATGGTCTGAATTGGTTGTACTTTCATGATACTTTGAACCAATATTTGACTTTGAGGGAACATACGCCTCAAATCGTCCAAGGCCTTACAAACACCCCCTGAGATCTCTGGCGACCGCCTCTGGGCTCGGGCACCCCAGGTTAGGAATCACTGTATAATGGCAACTTGGACTCCAACACTTGTCTTTGGCTATAGACAGCTCGCCTGTTCTGCCAAACGGAAGTCAGTGAAAAGATGTGAATTCGAAATTGGCCTGATGGTAAAAACAGCCAAATGCGTTTTGATCCATAGAAGAAATTCTACAGATTATTGTTTTTTCTTCCGTGCTGACTTTACTCCGGTGTGGACATGCCCGTCCACCCCCAACCGCCACGATCCTTGGCGTTATCCCCGAGAGGGCTTATTGAACTGGGAGGTGGTGGTTGTTTTGTGTGAGGATGTTAACATTTCCACAACGCTTTTGATGGCAGCGCCGGGGTCAAGACGGGGGTTCGAGATGTGCGGTTTGACCTCGTTTGGCTGCTGACTCCACGTTCCCCCGTCAAGTGGAAGTGTCAGCAGCATTTGCCCACGTACGGCATCAGATTCTACTTTTTTCCTGTTTATTTATTTAATATTCATATGGTTTCTGTGGCATCGTTGCCAAGCCGGGAACAGTGGGCAGGGGCTACTGGACCAGGGGCCAGGGCTTGTCAATCACTCACCCATTGCCTTTTGACTCCTGAGTAGGGTGCCGAAGCCAAAAAGCGGAATTGGATGTACTCTAATGATGGTTTTCTTTCCTTCCTTCTTTCCTCTTTGTTTGGCATGTTTTACTTTATAAATGCATAAACACAGTAACACTTTCGGGTGTTTTGGGCTTTTCGCGGTCGAGCACAGTTTGATTGTGTTGGTTCCGTGAAGAACCATCACGCTTCTTCCTGTTCTTCATAGAGTTCTTTGCATATTTGGACAGTAAAAAGTAAATTGACTTGCCTATATACCTTCCAGTTTGGCAGCGGTAGCATGGAAACAGTACAAAGCAAATTACTAAACATTGTTTCTAAATTTCTGAACCCAAGGCTTGTACATAAGAACCTTTTTTAGAGATGTGGACTCTGTTGTCATACTGACATATTGTCAAATTTTTCGAGCAGGTTAGATAGAAAGGCCAATAATATCATTATCAGACAGGTACTAATAGCTTGTCTTTTCTCAGGATACTGCAGGTAAGACTGCAGTATCTAAAAAAGGTATCTTGACTTGGGACTCGACTTGACATAACCTGTAACTTGACTTAACTTTACGTAACCTATGACTTTCCCAAAGAAAAAGAACTTGGGACTTGCTTGAGACTTGGACCAAATGCCTTGAGGCTTACTTGTGACTTAGATAAGAGGGACTTGGTCACATGTCTGTTCTCTTTCGAGAATGTTCAAGGTTCAAGATTTAAGAGGTTTATTAATCACATATACATATGTTCATACATATATGCATTAAAATGTCTTTGCAACGCACCCGGAGATTATGCACAATAGTTAATAAACCGAACATAATTGCTAACCTAATGTTAGGGGTAAGTTGATATTGTTAAAAAATAATGCCATACCTGATACTTCATTTAGCTGGGACCCTTGAACAAATCGTCATTCAATGTATTTGCGTTGGCCATGGGGTCATCCATATACTGTTTCCATTGTTGGTGGCGAGTTCCCCCACGACTTCCTCACTGTCAACTCAAAACGCTGCTCTCGCCTGCGAAGGACGGATGATCACGCTAACCTCTAACGACGACAGGGATCTGGACGTGACGTGACGGCCCGTAGCCATAAGCTCCCCTCGTTAGCCCTCGCTCACCTCGCTAACCTGGTGACCGGGAGTTTGTTATGGTCCTCCCGGTGGCGGGAGGCGGCACGACGCCACAGACACAGCCCCTGGTGGTTGACATTTAGATTACATGCATTTTAGGTGCCCACTGCCCTGGGTGGGTGCCAGCATTTGTCTGTCCGATCCTTCTCTCTCTCTCTCTCTCTCTCTCTCTCTCTCTCTCTCTCTCTCGCTCTCTCTCTCTCGCTCTCTCCCCTCTCTCTCTCTCTCATTCTGAATGCTGAAGTCAGGGACGTTAGCCCTGCTGCACCCCTCAAAGTCCAGCAGAAATCAATGGAATTCTGATTAGCAGGGACCAAGGAAGGACTTCTTCCGATTATCACCAGTGAGAGGAATTAGACAAAATTATTTTCTTTTTTCTTCCTTTTTTTTGCATGGGGGGTGGCACGAAATCTATGTTTAATCAAATTTGAGATCAAGCCATTTTGCAGCGGATTTTTAAATAAGATGAGAGGTGGTGTGGCATCCTTTACTCGTTTCTTTCCCCTGGTTCTTGCAGTGGGATGCTTTTATTGCTTAATCAAAGTTCCTCCTTCAATTTCTTAAATTGCCTATCGAGTGGATTCCTCTGTGGACTCCAGGCTTTTTCTCTGCAACACCCAGTGGCAGTTGTTGTGACATCACGTATTCCTACACACCACACCAATGCCAAAAAGCAGTGTTTGACGTTAAAGTATTTCGATATACTGCACACATGTATCTGTCAAATGAATAAAATAATCAATTTTTAAAAATGTTTTAAATTTTACTGAACAAAATAATTATGAAAACATGTAATGAATTAATGTAAATGTATGAATGTAAAAATTGTGATCAATCAAGATAATTTGCACAAATAATGACACGCTTAATCAACGTTTTTAAAACAATTGAAACTTTACCTAATAACATATGTAATTATAAATAATAATAATAATAATAATAATAATAATTTATAATTAATAAATAATAAATAACCTTTAATTCATTGCACTTTTTATACACCCCATGTAACTCAAAGTGATTTACATTAAAGAAGGCCATCAGATAGTGTCAATAAAAGCAAAGCAAGCAAGCAAAATGCATTGACAAAGGAGAATAATAAAATAAATTAAGATAATTAAATCAATTATAAACAGGGTAAGAATAATAATTGTAAATGTATGGATGTAAAAATCTTGATTAATCGCGCAAATAATCACACAATTAATCACTTTACATCATTTTACATTTACGCAAACTTGACCCCAGAGGAAGAATTTTTCTAATTTTAAGCAGTGTTTTGAGTTATAGCCATCATATGACTTGAATATTGAGAACAGAAACACAAAATAATCTTCATCAAAATGTATTTCGTGGCATTGCAACTGTGACAGCCCTAAGATATATACAGTGGCATAAGCACCGACTGCTGCACCGGGGCCCTGCTGACACTAGGGGAAGAAAAGAAAAAAAGATGGCGCGATCGGGGCGCAATTTACGCCACGGATCTCTGCACGGGGCCGCTCAGCTGCGCGTCCCCATGCCCCATTCCTCCAAATAAAATAAAGGAAAACGTTGTATATTTATTTCATATGTATTATTTCATTTTACTCCGTTTCCTTATTGAATTAAATATAATTAACAGAATGGCTAGACGGCGAAATGGCTGGAGCCGGGCCAGTGAGTGAGTGCGCAAAAAAATATTTGCACCGGGGCCTATCACAATCATGTTACGCTACTGAATATAATGTATCTAGTAGCCTAACATGAGGAACATATTGTCTGTTTTAGGGACTACACATAATGAATCCCAGTTGTCAGGTACAACTCTATTTCCAAGAAGATACCAGTTGTTCATTCTCTGACAGTGTGTTGCTCTTTTAACATTGATATATATATTTATTTATTTATTATTATTTTTTTTTAATGTGTTAAAAACTACCTCTCAACACTTGTCACTTGAGAAAGCATTACATTTTTGCTCATTTGAGATTCTGCCGCCGTCGTCTTCTACTCGCAGGTGATAATTAGTCTCGTAGTCACGTATGGGATGTCAGTTTTCCGACGAGACGCCATCTCCCATTTTTCCTGAGGTGTTTCAAAGAACTATCTCTCCTCAGGGAACGTCTTTTATTGGCGTCTTGTGGATATCTGTCTGCGAATTCACGGCGTAATGTTAAATGACAGCCGTAAGTAGTCCTTGTACCAAGACTGTTCGCTTTTTTTTTTTTCCTATTTTGCCTTCGCCACTTTACAAGAAAAATGAATGTACAATAGATGAGCTGAAGGTGTCCTCTGACAATGTGCTAAAACTGAAAGGAAAAAAAGGAAATTTCATTATAACTTTCTGCCATCACCTTGTCTACATCTGATTTAAATTACTGCGCTTGCAGCTGGGATTTTAAAGTTTGCCTCCAAACTAGTCCCTGTTATTTGTGTATATTTATTTAGAACCTGTAGTAAAGATGTTAAACCAAAATTTTCAATGACTAAATAGAAAAATGCCGCATTATACATAACATGTATATATATATTTCATTATATATATAGATATTAATTTGATTATTTTATGCATAAGCATCGGATGTTGCATTTCAGATACTTTAAGAAAAAATTACAAGATTAAAAATATTAAAAATCCCAGCCATAACAATGTTATAAATTATTATTATACCGTATATTTTGTTATATTATTATTATTACTATTACTAGGGGTCCAGCCCACAGGGCTGGGTTATGGTTAGGGTTAGGGTTATTATTAATATTATTATTATTATTATTATTATTATTATTATTGTCATTATTATTATTAATAATAATAATAATAATAATAATAATAATAATAATACATCAAAACTAAAAAAATATTAAAACAAAAAAAAATAAAAACAGCAGACAAAAGTCAAAGGCAGAAAAAAATGTTAATCCTGAAAACGAAGATTATCTTTCTAGCACTCTGTGTGTGCTTTGCCTGATAGATAAAATGTATGTATGTATTATCGATCAGTCACATCATTTAAAACCACTGACAGGTGAAGTAAATAACATTGCTCATCTCGTTCCAATTACACCTGTCAAGGGGTGGGATATATTAGGCAGGAAGTGAACAGTCAGTTCTTGAAGTTGATGTGTTGGAAGCAGGAAAAATGGGCAAGCGTAAGGATCTGAGCCACTTTGACAAGGACCAAATAGTGATGGCTAGACGACTGGGTCAGAGCAGCTCCAAACCAACAGGTCTTGTGGGGTGTTCCTGGTATGCAGTAGTTAGTACCTACCAAAAGTGGTACAAGGAAGGACAACGGTGAACTGCTAAGAGGGTCATCGGCGTCCGAGGGCTCATTGAGTGAAGGGGAGTGAAGTCTATTCTGTGGTTCGATCCCACAGAAGAGCTACTGAGCACAAATTGCTGAAAAAGTTAGTTTTGCTATGATAGAAAGATGTCAGAACACACAGTGCATCACAGCTTGCTGTATATGGGGCTGTGTAGCCACAGACTGATCAGAGTGCCCATGCTGACCCCTGTCCACCACCGAAGCGGACCATGGAGCAATGGAAGAAGGTGCCTGGTCTGATGAATCACAGTTTCTTCTAGAGCATGTGGATGGTTGGGTGGTGTGCATCGTTTACCTGGGGAAGAGATGGCACCAAGATGCACTATGGGAAGAAGGCAAGCCAGTGGAGGCAGTGTGATGCTCTGGGCAATGTTCTGCTGGGTCCTTGGGTCCTTGGTTCCTTTGGTCCTGGCATTCATGTGGATGTTACTTTGACACGTACCACCTACCTAAACATTGTTGCAGACCATGTACACCCCTTCATGGCAACGGTATTCCCTGATGGCAGTGGCCTCTTTCAGCAGGATAATGTGCCTGCCACACTGCAAAAAATGTTCAGGAATGGTTTGAGGAACATGACAAAGAGTTCAAGGTGTTGACTTGAAATTCCCAAATTCCAAATTCCCCAGATCTCAATCCGATCGAGTGTTATTGGGATGTGCTGGAACAACAAGCCTGATAAATGGGGGCCCCACCTCACAACCTAAAGGATCTGCTGCTATCATCTTGGTGCCAGATACCGCAGGACACCATCAGAGGTCTTTTGGAGTCCATGCCTCGATGGGTCAGAGCTGTTTTGGCGGCACGTGGGGGACCTACACAATATTAGGCAGGTGGTTTTAATGTAATGGCTGACTGGTATATATATATATATATATATATATATATATATATATATATATCCACATTTAGAAATACCAATGACGTAATGACATGCGCTGCTTCAAAATAGCATGTTAATAAAATGTGAAAAGACAACATGACTCCATCAGAGGGAAACCTGTCACTTTTTAACCCATAGCTTTCTCTTATCCCCACACCACCACCTCCATCTCCATCATCCTCCCCCCAGGTCACCTGCCAGACCCCCCTCTCAGCCCGACCCAGCCGCCAGCGGGTGGCAGGTTGCCGGTTGAGCCCCGGGGAGGTGTAGCTCCGCGGGGTGGAGGCTCAGATGGGATTACAGGTTGCTAACACTCAACGGCACAAGCTGTTTGCTGCACATTGCCCACCTTCCACGTCCAGGTTCGACCCCGGAGGAACACATACACACACAAAGCAAGTTGTTGAAGTCGGTGCCTAACCACCATCAACACATACACACACATGCAGACTCAAGCTCACATTTCCTCATATAAATTGTAGTGGGTTGTGCAGCTTAACAGTTTAAATTGTACAAAAATTATACAAAAATTGCCAAATGTAAAGAACAGAAATAAAAAAACATATACAATTTACAGAATACACATTGTCCAACTTTTAATTATAGGTATATGGTATGAATTATTACTATGTACTACAGGACATACTGTTATTTCAAGTGAGGTCCACACACAGTTGTGGCCAAAAATATTTGTTCCCTCGCTTATTGTTTTTAAATAATGCAAAAAAAAGAAAAACCCGGATAGTTGCTGGAATTTAAACATATTTTGCTAATAAAGACAAAATATTAAAAAATAATAATTTAAAATAAATTTAAAAAAATATATCAAGGAGAGCAAGACAAGACATCCAGTCAAATTTCACACATTTTAATAATTTTTTAACATTATAATTTCTGTTGATTTATTTTGTTTTTTTTCCACAGTCATTTACACATACAGTAAAACCTGTGTGTGCGCGCACGTGTGTGTGTGTGTGTGTGTGTGTGTGTGTGTGTGTCTGCGCGCGCATGTTAATGCATTTTCTGTGTGATTGTGCCTATTTTCCATCTATATTCCAGCCTGAAGGGCTGGAACCCTATTGTTTTTGTTTGGATTCTTTTTCTTCTAGCCATTATCACTGGTCAAAGTGGCTGTCGCTTCGAAACCGTCAAACCCATGTACACGAATGAATACGATTTGTGACCCACCAGAGCTTCAAAACAAGGTGTCACTTGTCCAAATCAAGTGCATATTTTTAAAGCTATGACTTATTAATAACAAGGGTGTGGCAAACTGTGATTCTGAGATAATCACCCTGAAGTTTTTCACCACACTTGGTTCATTCAGCCAGCTCCTAGAATGGTTGGAGGACCAACACAGCCGCATGGCCAATTGACACGCTGCTGAATGGAGACTTGACACCCTGCTGAATGGGGCAATCTCTCCATTGTTCTTGTGTTTTGAGGGAATGTTGAACAGCGTCATGGACACACAACATCTCTTGTTTTTAAAAAGGATTTTATTTAACAGTAATAATATACATGTTTTATAAAAGTGGAATTATTTAGGAGCTTAAAAGTGTGGACAACACAACAAAATGTAGAGTCTATCAATAACATGAGTTTCTGTATATCAGCCTCGTTGTGAAATTTAATATATTAATGTGCATATGCCAAATATCTTCAAAGTTGGAGTTATTATGTGGGCTAACCCACCCAACCCAAGCTACACTCTGAGAGCCTGGCTCTTTCTTTTTGCCCCTGGCTGCATTTGCAGGATAAACTTGAGAATTTTGTGCATTGTTAATGTTCATAATCTGCACCACAAACCTCAACAGACTTCATCACGTCATCAACTTCAACGGGCGTGTTCTCAGTCTACTCTGGTGGTTCTTGAAAATATTCCATTTCATCGTCACAATCAGGTTGAAATCCGTTGTTTAAAATGTTTTCCAAGTTCGGAATAATGCCGGTATCAGATTCAGCATCACTGTCGGAGAACTGACTATCATCGAAAATGAACAAAATCCAGTACGCGCTGCTCACACTGTCTTGCATCTATCGCACTGGTCAGATTATGGTCCGCTATATGATTAAGATCTTTCGCCACCCGCTTCTCGTAATCCATAAAAACACGGAGATGAAAGGTTTTACAGACACGTGAAATGGCTCGGCTTGTTTACGGAAGTGATGTCAGCATTTCTTCTTCGATAGTATATGTTGGTACACGCCCCCTCCACAATAATGTCTGTGTGTGTGTGTAAAAGTAGTACGATTAAAAGGTTGGACTTTATCAAAACGGTTTCACATTGCGACTTCACATCACATGGAATATGTAGGAATGATCTTCATCTGGATGATCGCTTTAAAGGAAACAATAGATTGGCATTGTTCCGCACTATTCAGCATCTCGGTAAGTGAACGGGAATATTAAACTCCCCGGTTTAACATTTTTCTACTATTTATAAATCAAAATAAATCAAATTCTGAAAATACGTTGAGACATTAAAGAAAACCCACAAAGGGAACACAAATCAAATTTTACTTCTAGAAAGGTTTTTTCAACTTAATTGGCTGTTCCTGGCGATTTTAGAAATGCGCGAGATAGCGAGTTTTGCTGCAGTGGGTCAAATTTTGTCGGGGCAGTCCCACATGCTGTGGACCAAGTTTGATCCACATCCGACTATATCTGTAGGAGGAGTTAGTAAATAAAAAGTTTTTCGGGGGCTGTCCCTTAAGCCGAGCGGAGTGGCCGGAAGTGGTGGAGAGTAGTGTAGCAGAGTGCTTTGTGACATCATCATCCTGTATGGTATATATGTGCAGGGTATGGCTCTCAGGGCGCGTTCACCTGGGGTGCACTGCGCTCTAGATTCCATTTGTGTTTGTTGGTTGCTCCTCCAGGATCTGCGCCGGTTTGAGATGAGAGACAGGATGCAGGTGATCCTGCATTCCAGGATCTGCACCGACCTCCGCCCAGGATCTGCGGCGATCTGCAGCGAGACGCAAAAGTTGTGTGTTTATGTATGGGCTACGTATTTTATGAAGGTCTGGTCTGGTTGCACACCCGTTAACACGAGAAGTCCCTGCTTGTTTTCTGTATCCGCCTTGCAAAAGAGAGATTCCCACCATCGCTGCCTTAGTCACTTTTCTATTGGCAAATCTTCTCTCTGTCCAACGCAAACTGAGCACAGCAGAGAGTTGTCATCATCAACTGGAGACTTAAACTCTTTTTTTATTTCTGTTTCTTTGCTTGTTTTCACATTTACCTGGACCCTTTGCATTTCTGCCTGCAGCAATATTTCGTATTATTATTATTATTATTATTATTATTATTATAGTAATCCCATCTGAGGTATTATATGCTGAACTCTTGAATTCAAGCTGATTTATGATAGCAGTTAAAAGATTGGTGCTGCACATTTCAGGTCTAAAGGGGAAAAAATGAAAAATAGTATCTGCTTCTCAAACAAGTTTATTTGGATTGAATCTCTCACTGTAGTGACAGTTAAGCAGGGCAGCAATACGTGGATGGTTCCTGCTGAGGAGGGGGATTCCTGCTCTGTCCAGAGGCTTTTAATTGGCTTTAGACCAGAGGTTAGAGACTGGAGGTCAGGGCTCAAATTTCAATATACTGGTAGTATTAGTAGTAGTAGTATTAGTTGTTTAATTTATAATAGTGGCCTTTGATTATTACTACTAATTAAAATTAAAAAAATATATATATATAATGTAATCGCCGGTCCAATTAATATGCAAATGTGTGAAAATGCAGTAAAGCAAGGTAGCGATGAACTTAAGGACACTCAAATTTGCAATTTGATTAAAATTCAAAAATCTAAGTTTTCTAAAGTTCAAAATTTTGATTAATTGTAGTTGATTTTAATAACAAAATGTAATTGTGGTGTGGGGATGGTGTTGTTTGAGCAGCCACACCTGAAGTGAATCCAGATAATTGAGTGGCTCCATACCTGTTGGAGCAGCAGGTAAAACCCCCATCCCCACACACACTCAGGAGAGGAGCCTTGACACGTCTCTATCTGCTCCTGAGCTAATTCCAACTAGCCCACTCTCTACAATATACTGTGTGTCTACAACCCCGTCCTCTGTGTTTCTGTGCCGGAGGTCCCAGGAAACTCCACTTGAGTGTCTCGCGGTATGCAAAACTGCCACACTGGCATCTAAACAAGCAATCTCCGGCACGGGGAAGGGACACAGAGGGGCTGTCCGAAGATGCCCTGGAGCCACCAGCGGGTCTGAGGGCGGCCCCAGCACCAACCCTCTCCCGACTGGCCGCGTCAGCACACAGGGGGTCTGGCGGGGGACCGGGGGAGAAGCAGGTGCAGCAACCACCACAGGTAACCACTGGCAGCTAGCTACTCCACCAAGCAGCCACTGCCGGTACCATCCAGCAGCCCAGCAGCCAGGCCCCCCTCCAAGCCGCACCCGCAACAGCCAAGTCCTGCCACGCTTTCACCGGCCAGCACAGCAGTCCGAGGCCCCACGCTCCGGAAGGGAAGAGGGAGCAGTCTGTCGTCGCCCAGAGGGAAGGAAGCCGGTGGACCGTGCTGCTCTGGGGAACCAGGTCGCCTGGATGGGGACCTGTTAAACAAGAGTTTTTTGGACATTTGTTGGTTTGAGGTATGGGAAACCTGTGTCAGAGTCTGTCTTTTCAGGTATAGCAACCCTGTTTCAGAGTGTTTAAAGGCTTTCTTTTTTGTTCTCTTCTTGGTGGGTGGGGGGGGGGGGGGGTAGGCTTGGGCCAGGCATTCTCCCCAGCGTCACTTTGGTGTCGTCAGTATGACCCGCATCTAGATAATTGGGGACCCAGGATCAGAGTGGCTGCATACCTGTTGCTCGTTGGTTGGTCTAACGAGCAACAGGAAAAACCCCATCCCCACAGTCACTCCGGAAAGGAGCCCTTATCATGTCTTCTCTGTCTCTGTCCTGGAGGTCAGCACAGGGACAGCACCGAGCCACTCAAGTGGCGCCTACCACGCACCACTTGAGTGGCGCGTGGTAGGCAAAATGGCCACAGTAAAATCTTTGACATTTGAAACTCCTCAGATAGTCACCATTTGACAAGTGGGAAAAATAAAAAGACTTGGTGATAAGAGAAAGTTGGGTAAAGAGAAGAGTTTGGATTCCTGCTGATAATCTAATATGCTAATCGACAATGGCAACCTTCAAATGGAAGACAAGCTTATTGGTATCCAGCCTCCTGAAGTTACTGTATATACCACCGTAAGTTACTGAATACATTACCTTACAATAAATACCACCTTAAATTACAGTATACATCACCTGAAATAACTATAAATACCACCTTATGTTACTGTATACATTACCTTAGCTTACTCTTAATACCACCTTAAGTTATAGTATACACTGCATTAAATTGCTGTACATACCACCTTAAATGATTTGAATTACCACCTTAAATTAACATACACAAACATTGGAGTTTTCTTTTTATTCAATTTTTGCATATATGCACTCCTTTTTCTCTGGAATCATCTCTCTCTCTCTCTCTCTCTCTCTCTCTCTCTCTCTCTCTCTCTCTCTCTCTCTCTCTCTCTCTCTCTCTCTCTCTCTCTCCACCCTCCTCCCCTCTGTCCAAAGTGATTCGGTTTCCGCTCGGCTTCATTACCTGCTGCCCCGCCTCCAGGTGGCTCTTTGAAACGCTGCAGTATCTCCCAGGCCTAATTAGAAGCCAAGGTCTCCTGGTTTCAGAACCGACAGCCCCTCACCTCCAGCTCAGGCAGAACTTTGCCGTGAATTTCAAATAGGCCCCTGTAACAGTCGCTGGTTTCCAGATACGTAACTTTCCGCTGACCTTAAGAGAGTTAACCCTGTGTGTGTATATTGGATTAGTTATGAAAGGTTTGACTTTTTTTTTTTTTTATTTTTTTTATTTAATTCAGCCCCAAGCGAGTCACTCTGTAAAAAGAACAGATTTTTCAGATGATGAGCGAGAGTCAGAGTCGGTTCAGCTCTGTTGGACACGGAACTCTCACCAAAATAGATAAATAAATGTTGCCAAATTTTTGATTTAGGCGGAAGAATGCTGTCTGGATCTCAAAACTATTTGAGCCATAGTAAAATACTCACAAAAAAATATTTCTCTCAAAAGTATTCGTGTGTGAGTCACTTTATGTGATGCAATGCAAAGTGTAAATCCGCCACATCCAACATGAATTATGCCAGTTGCCTTCACCTGTTTTCCACATTCATTTCACCCTGAATAGTTATGTTTCGTTTGCGAGTCGAATAATCTCTCGCTGCGTCAAAACTCAAGGACCTGGTTCAGGCACGTCTTTTTGTTTGCGAGATCTGTGACGAACGAAGGAACCAATGATCGAACGATCGAAGGGACAAACAAAACTCTTCTGCCGCAGTGACTCCAGACTCACGAGTCATTTAATATATTTTGTTCGCTACGAACAAATCATTCGCCAGTCGCGTATCACCGGAGATGATGGCTGACTATGTGAATAACTGATTGGTGGATTTTTGCTGCTTGTGTTATTTTGATATTTATTCAAGATATTTTTGCCGTTGTTCTTAAATATTTTAGAAATGATACCATGTGGAGTACTTCCCTAACTCTGCCCGAGACTGGTAAACTGGTAAAATCACAGTCCATCATTCTGAGAAGCGTGTGTGTGTGTGTGTGTATGTGTGTGTGTGTGTACGAGGCGTTGGGGTGGGGGCGGTGTATGGTTTGTTTTCACACTTAAGGAAGACATGAAATAGAGTGTCCTTAACTTAATCGCCACCTTGTTTTACTACATTTGCACACATTTGCATATTAATTGGACCGGCGATTACATTTTATATATATATATATATATATATATATATATTTTTTTTTTGTAATTTTAATTAAGTGTCCACAAAGGTATATGATTAGTGCTGTTTAAAATATACACTGACATCGCGGGGAGGGGGGGGTCTCTCTCCCCCTCTCTCTCTCTCTCTCTCTCTCCTTCCCCTCACAGAGGAGGGGATTACTTACAGGGGGGAGGTCTGTTTCATGATAGTCTTTCTTAATCTGTGGTAGATTATGCTGCCAAGGAGACAGGAGGACCGGGGGGAGGCTTTGGAATACAAACCCGGCGTGGGTTTCGAGGGCTCCACATATATGCACCCAAACGTAATGTTTCGCAGCGAGCGTCCGTTCGGCGTCGGCGTCCGGGACGGCGGCTGGTCGGCCGGTGCCGGCATTGACACTTTGAGACGTCGTACGACAGGAATAACCCGCGAGAAGCGGTTTTGCAGTCGACCGCTGCCGCCGCGAAGGTGACGGCGAGAAAATGTCTCCGTTTTGACGAAATATCCAATCCGAACCATCCGTTTCATCATATCTTTCCAAATGCAGAAAATAGCATAAAAATACGCGTAATAATAAGGAATGTATTTTACGAGGGCACTTTTCACGCGCTCCGTGAATTTTGAATGTTCGTATTTTTTGGAACCCCAAAACCAGTAGTTAGTTTTTTCCTCCATATTTTCTTTGCATAAAGAGTAGATGAGCGCCCGGCTGAGGGACGGACGCAGGACAGGAGAGGTTTCGGGCTGTTTACGCCTTCGACGCTAACGGACACGGCTGCTCATTGGACGCTGCCCCCATCGAACCGTTGGCACCGACCGGTCAAGACGCAATCTCACCTCACCGGTCAAACCGGTCTTCCCGTGCCTGCCCTCGTACAGCCAAATTATCGGTCTCGCAGAGCGTTTGCAACCTGTATTTCCTCCCCGATGGGCCCCGTGGACCAACCCTATGAGGTGTATTTTTGTCGGGGTAATGGTGGTCGTCGGGCTTCGGTAACACTCAATACCGTTCTCAAAACACACTTTAGAGTCACGTCGTACATTCCACGTCTTAAAGAAAGCACATTTTTGCCAAATCAAATGACTCTGACCTCTGAGAGAGGGAGACTTTTCGGGGGGTGGGGGGGGGGGGTTGTTTCTGATGCAATTACAGCAGATTCCCGGGTATCGCAGCAGAAATGTAACGTTAGCCCCCATTTCGTCTTTGGTTGTGGCCCGGTGGCTCTTTTTGAACGACATTTGGAAGCGTTTTCCCCACAAAACGCTTAACTATTTAAGTGATAGGATAGTGTTTCCAGGGTTCTGTCCCTCCCGTCAGCCGCCGAAGATTGAACCGAGCCGGTTTAAAAAAAAAAAAAAGAACAAGAACGGCGGGTTGGTGCGTTTCATCCCCGTCTTCCAGCCGCTCTTTCTCTCTTGTGCGGAAGATGTAGGGACTCCATTGTCTTACCGCTGTAGCGTGAAGCAAACACGGGGCGAGGCTTTGAGCCCGCTCGAAAACGACTGATTCCTCGCACTGACGCTGAAAAAATAAATAAATAAAATAACCTCCCTTCTTTGCCTTTTTCCCCAAATTCATGAAGCCGTTTGGTGTAAAGGGGCCGGGATCCTTTCCGCACAAAGGAGTCTCACACAAGGAGAGAGGCCTCGTCTTCCCCGGGTGCAATCTGCCCGTGATAATGCCTGGCACCGAGCGGCTCCTCTCATTACCAGCGATCCCAGCCACCTCTGTGATGACGAGGCCCTCTGTCATCTATCCCAATCCTCAAAGCTGTCTTCTGGGAGCCCTCCGAGTTACGGCATTAGTTTCGCCTCCCCCCTCCCCGCCGCCTCCCTCCCTCCCCCCGTCGCTCGCTCCCTAAATTGCTGCTTCTTGAGTTACTAAGCTGCCTTAATAGGTACAACCTGCGCTGTCTCTTTCTGCGGCTTCTCCAGACGAGGGGGACGTTCCCCCTCTCCCCGCGCGGGGGGATAAAGCGCCTTCCCATGATGCACCCTGTCACACGCGATGCGGGGATGCCTTCGCCCCCACCCGCCCCGCCCCACCCTTCAGCCCCCGGTGCCAGGTCTTCAAATGTGGTTCCTATTTCTTCCTCTTTGCCGTTGACATCACAATCTTTCCGACCTCAGGGGTTTTTTTTTTTTTATTCCGGCCGTGCGCGCTACCTCTCGCGCGTCGACGGAACGACGGGCATGCCAGCATGCTAGCTGCACGCTCGCGATAAGCGCGCCCATGGGTGAGCGTGCGAGGCGCGCCGGAGTCGACGCGTCGACACAAAAAACGGCATAAATCCACAGGCGAGCCACAGACGCGTTCGCTCAGTCAGCCGCTTCCTTTCCGGCGGATGAGCCAGAGACGTCGACGCCGCTGCGCAGGGCGGCAGATTAGACGCCGCCGAACCCCCCCCCGCCAAGGCTTGCGGTAACTGCCCCCCCCCCCGCCCACACCTCCACGTCTATCGTCTGAGCACAGCCACCTGGAAAACGACCGTCTCGACAATTGATTTTACGCGTGGGGAATCTGTCCGCAGGGCCTTTATTTTTTATTTTATTTATTTTTTTTACTATCCGCGCCTCAATCTCGATCCGCAGGGATCGCTCGAGCCGTAATGTAATTTAAATGTTTGTGTTTGTTCTTTCTGATGTACGCTGTGTATTTGTGTCTTAGGAAACAATCCGCTTCAACTGAAAGCCTTTATCCCTTCTATGAATAAATTTATATTAATGTTCTTGGAAAGGCAGTGACAGGGGGGGGCCAGCAAGATGTTGTATACAGTGTAAGACGTTATGACTACGAGGTTGCCTGTATTACGTTACGCAGCAGTTGCCCCACCACAGGATTGCCGAAATGATCCATCAGATGTCACACAGAGGATTGGTCGCTGGAGCTTTTATCGGATGCTCAGAGCCAAATAATAATTTTCTGAGCAATTCCTCTCTTTGACAGTGCCACATCGTAGTTAGCAGGTCAGCACACATTAAAAACCGGGGCCTTCGCAATTCCTCTGTATGTCCACAGGCTGCCGACGCAAAGCGAGGCAGAAAAGTCACTTTTGAAGCTTTTTGTCGTTTCAGCTCCAATGCCTGTTTTTCCAAGTCACGAGGTAGATTCAAGATTCAAGATTCAAGATTTTTATTTGTCACATACATATACATACTTCCATACATATATAACATATACATAATTCCATACATAGGTAATGATCAGAACCAGCGTCACAGGGGGATCCGGCCTAGAGAGGGGCCAAGGATGACCCCTGTATCCCGCCTGAACTCGTATCGCTAGAATCGTGCGTCCAGGACCGAGTGATACAACATTTATTAGCGTTACTTTTTTAGTAATACTCAAAAGAGGCCGTCAAAGTGCTACAGTCCAAATGAAATGTGGTGAATAGTTGGATTGGATAGGTTCATCCAAAACAAAACGAAACGCTCAGTGTGGAGGAGGTGAGTCAGAGGTGGTGTAAATGGGCCAATGAAGTGCATTTTCGTCCCGGGCCCCATAATTCCAACCCGCCGCCCTCAGAAATATCAGCCTGTGTCTGGCAACCTATAGGCCAGGTATCCCCCCAGGGTCCTTGTAGAAAACAAATGTCAGAATGACGCATAATTTCTCATTTGCCAATAATTATCTAACAGAAAGACATACGGTTAAAAGTTAAATGGAGGAGACGAGTCGGCGTCTGTTTTGCTTTTTTCGGAGACGCTCCAGCAAACGAGGGGTTGAGTTGACAGCCGCCGATGTCGGATGCCACCTTCACTCTTCTCCGCAAGCCGGTGAGTGTGAGAGTGATGGCGAGTGTTCTGTGCAAATCACAGGCGTCTGTCGTGCGCTGTCAGGCCACATAGGTGGCGCAGGAGATGAATGCCAGACCCCCCCCCCCAACCCGCCCGCCGTCCCCCACCATGCCCGAGCATTACCATAAATAAAATGGAGCACAAACACACCAGCCTTTAAGCAGTAATGGAATTTGTCAACATGAAAGAAGGGCTATTGTGCGGCTCTACCTTTTCTCCCCCTCCCGCATTGATGCCCGGCCAAATACTTAGTCCGTCTCCGGTGAGCGTTTAGCGCTAACTTGCAGCCACTCTCGGGAGCGGCACGGTATAATGAAATTACCGCGGTGCAAACAAATAGGGTCAAACTCTCAAGGAGACGAGCGTTAGAACCCCCATTTTGCTAATTATGCGGTGGATCCCCGGCCCCGCGTCGGCGGGCGCTCCTCTGGGTGGCTGGGATGTACAGGATGTCACCGTGTCCAATGGTAGAATAAACACTCCGCCGGTGCAGGAGTCAATTAAACGGAGGGAAAATGGGATGACCGTAAACAACGGTGTATAATATTTTGACGATTACAATTGATAATTATGCACATTTCATGGGGATTAGCCCAAGGAGAGATGAAACATCTGCGGGATAAACAGTCCTCAACGGCTGGAGACTTCCATACGTTGGACACAAGATCAATACGATTATTCAATATCTGCGTCAGCTTCCATTTGACTCTCCACCAATGTCGGGAGGGGGGCCGTATCACATGTAGGAATCATGTAAGTGCAATATTACCACCCAGTGGCAGTCTCACCGGAGATCTTAATGATATCGTATTTTTTTTCAAACCATAATGGCGCTATCAGATCTGTTTTCTTGCAATTAGTTTCACCTGTGTTATCGCTGCCAGCAGAGCAATAGATGCTATTACCTACATAAGCGTGACAGCGCATTGTGTAATTATTGAGCATGTCTCGTTGGTAATTGCTTCAGTTTACCCAATGCGAAACCTGCAGGGAGGAACGGAGGAATGGAGAGAGAGAGGGAGAGAGAGAGAGAGAGAGAGAGAGAGAGGCAGGGAGGTAGAGAGAGAGAGAGAGAGGAGTCATACCATGGCCCTGAGCTGCACGTCAGCCCGTCTAGAGAAGAAATATTCCCAGTCTTCTGCAGACCGGGGAGCTGGGAGACTTCTCCTGGCAGAGGTATTATCACATATACTCATCTGCCAGAATCGCTTGTCAGAAAATATGCCCTTTCAGCAAGAATAACCTTTTTTCTTTTTTTTCTTTTTTTTTTGCCTTCGCCCACCCCGCTCCCCGCGACCACGCTCTTGACACTCGCCCGACGAAAGACAAAGCTCTACGGCGAGGGATATCAATAAATCTGACAAACAGCGCCGGAGAAGACCACCTATGTGGTTCCATCACCGCATGCGCTGTGAGCGGCAGCAGCGCCCTGGATGCTCTCTGTTCCCTGGGCCACCTACTGGCAGCGCTGACAAAGGCCTAAACTGAGCAAATGAACGCTGGATTACACCTGCTAACATGAGCATGAACACAGGATTTATTCAGAGGTACATTGGGATGGAGCAAGGTAGAGCTCTCACCCTGTTTAATCCTGGGCACTCCAGTGCACACTGGTGTGCTCGTTAACCATCTGAGTAGATGCTGATGGGGTAACCATCCTTACGTTCATTGAAAAATGAAGGGAAAACTATCCGGCACTGATGGAAATCACGGTTACTTATCGTGGAATTCTCATCTTTCCCCAAGATCTTTCCTTGAACTCCTTCCGACGTAATGCTTTCATCAATCCCTAAAGTGAACATTCTCTCCAGTAGACTCTTTTTTTGTGGGAGTCAAAGTCCAGAGTCATCCGGAGAACAACAATGGCTCAAACAGGAGCAGGGTTTGGACACCCTCCATCGTCCGGCGGTAGGAGGGAAGGAGTCGCTCCCACCCCGTGGCTCCTTTGGGTCCATCCTCAGGCTCGCTCCCTCCCATGGCCCCCTTGCTCGGAGATGGGAGTTCAGCCTCCAGATTGCGGCTCATCCCCAAGGCTTAAGAGCACCGGCGCTGGTTGCTCGGGCCTGGAGGATCAGTGTGGGTCAGCGCCGCTTCCTGTCAGGAATTCCCGGGGATTCAAACTGGCATCCTTCCAAGGGCCTGGCTTGCCTCTCTGGCCTGCAGCCCGCTGCAGGCTGCCTTCCTTCCCAGCACTAACCTGTAGCGAGGGGAGGGGGCGGGAGCTCTGTCAGAGCGGCTGATCGTACAAATCACCGCTGCGGAGCGTTTCATTTTATATTGTTCGTATTGATCCATCCCCCCCCCCCCCCCCCCCGCACATATTTTCTTATTTTTTTACTCCACAGACTCTCCAGAAGTCCCCCGAGCGGCAACCTTTCAGTTGGTGGTGAATCTCCCACCTTAAGGTAGCGTTGCCTTTTCCAACCCCATCCTACAAAATAATACCTTCCTCCAGCAACAACGGGACAAGGAGAGAGGAGTGGAATGCAGACTAACTGGCGTTGAAGGCAATTTGTCGCTGTGCACCCCCCCCCCCCCCGCCAAACCTCCCCACCCCACGCTGCACCTTCCAGATTTCCCATAAGGAACGGGCTTTGATGTAATTCATCACCGGGTCCATACGGCAAACCGCTCGTTCAGTCCGTGAAATATGAGTCAGTGCGGGGAGGCATTTTCGCACGGCGGCTCCGCTGAATGGGGGGTATTATTTTGGCAAGCTCCCATAAGATCCTCAGCGGTCTTTATTTTGTTGTTTCTGCCCCCCCCCCCCGCTGTTGCAACACGCTGTTTATCAAGTGTCTCTAGACATCGGAAAGGCACACAATAAACATCAACCTCCGAATTACAAGCTTTGATTTCGGCAGCATTACAGTGTCCCATAAAAAGGTAGAAAAGAAACCCCCCCAGCACTCCATCATATTGTAATAATAGCCCTGTTTACGGAGGCGACGGAGGCTCGGGCGCCTACCTGCGAGCGTGGCGCGCAACGATAGCATTCATGTTCGGGGAATGGACAGGTTGTTCCGCATTAATCACCACGTTATAAATGGGTTCTTGAGTCCGTCGCTTAAAAACCTCCGGTAAACTCAAGCATTAAAAGTTCTTTAGGGGAAATAAAAATAATGATTTTACAGGGAACTCAGACTGCCCCAAGAGATGGCGTGAGCTTCATAGGGAGAGCTGGGTGGAGGTTGCCCTGCTCAGGGGGCTTCAGTTCTCTAGAGAAGACGAGCTGAGAAGAAACCACTGCTTCTTGGGAATAATCAGGGGTGCCCGTGGGAGAAATGGACGTCAATCTATGTAGGGTAGTTTTGAGGAGCCATTCTCTCTGAATTATCTGATACAGTTAATTCAAGGTGGTTCGTTTCCTGATTGCAGTTCTTGTCCACTGTGGCAATGCGAGACACCTAAGATGGACACCTTTCAGGATCTTCTCCTTCTTTCGGCTGCTACCGTTAGGGGTCGCCACAGCGGATCATCTGCCTCCAACACCTTCTGTTCTTGCGCATCTTCCTCCCTCACACCAACCGCCTGCACGTCCTCCCTCACCACCTCCCTAAACCTTCTCTTTGGCCTTCCTCTTCTCCTCTTGCCTGGCAGCTCCATCATCCTTTTGTAACTCTCATCTCTCCTACACGCGTGTCTGAACCATCTCAATCTGGCCTCTCTCGCTTTTCCACCAAACTGTCCAACCTGAGCTGTCCCTCTAATGTACTCGTTCTTAATCCTGTCCGTCCTTGTCACTCCCAATGAAAACATCCTCAACTCTGCCCCCTCCAGTTCCGCCACCTGCCTTTTTGTCAGTGCCACCACCTCTAAACCATACAACATAGCTGGTCTCACTACCGGCCCAGTACACCTTCCCCTTCACCTTTCAGGACGACGCATGAATTACATACTGATATCCAAGTGCTTTGAGTCTTCAAGGGCTGTTCTCATGTGTCATTCAGGGTATGAGTGAACAAATCCGCTTTTCATTGCCTATCCATGAATTGTTCGTTGAAGGGCCAACCTCCCGCCATTTTACTTTTCCTTGAAGTAGTATCATTAAATATTTAAAAGTATGTGCTGCGCTCTTCTTTACGAGTGAGTCAGTGTCGGCTTTGGCAGAGTTAGAGGCCTCCAGACCCTCTGACGGAATTAGCCTGAACACCTTCCCTCCCATCATCGGGCTTCGTGGGGTGTCAGCACCCTTGCCTCCGCTGAGCCATTTTTCTCTTAATGCTGCGAAGTTTAGGGGGTGGAGGAGGTGGTGGCGGGCGGCGGGGGAAGCATTTAATACACCGTAAACAACTAAAGTACTGGAAGCCTTTAAAACCCCGGTGGGAGTAGACGTGAGTGAGAGGGAGAGAGGGAAAGTCTCACATTTGGGTGGGGCTGGGTGGTTGGAGGTGGGCGGGTAGTCGCCCTTCCTCCCAGTGGGAGATGGTAAATGCCATATGCCCTGAGCGCAGCGCTTGTGTTAATCCGCGGTGGGTCCCGGCAGGACTACGTCTGACCTGCCATCCTTCCAGGCTTCTGGGCTGGTTGAAGCCCTCCGCTCCCAGTAGAGTCGTCGGGTCAGTCCAGAGGGCCGCTTGAGTAGATCTCCCGCCACATTGTTCCGTTTATCACGGGCTCTGTGGAATACTGGATGCTGATTCACCAATTACAGCAATCAGCCGGTCAGATATCATTTCGGAATAACGGCCGTTGATCTGTGAATAATGATTGTTGTCACGGGCAACCACTTAAGTTATTATCTGTTTGTCTTCTCTGCTTGGCTAATGCTAACACTAGCTAGTGGCGCCACCGTAGTGGCGCAACATAGAAACTACAATGGAAGACCTGAAGAGATGAATGTGGATATAGCCAATTTCAGGTTAATAACATGGAACATGTTTGTCATGTGTAGGGTGTTGTGGACAATTTTTCTTAGCGGAACCTTCCGTCGAAGTGCTTAAAGCGGTGCGTCTGATCTCCATTTGTTGAATTTCTCTTATTCAGAGTAATGCCACTAAAATACCTTGCGAGCCCACAGCGTCTTTAAGCAGAGAGATAATTCTACTCATTTCCCTTTTCGCCGCTTCTATTTTTCTCCTCTGGAGCAGCGTGAACACAGGTGACGGCGTGGCGGTAAACACCTTTAGGCGGTTGGGGGTTAACGCGGGGCCACGCATAATGCACCGGCGCTCCATCACTTTACCTTTTTTTTTATTTTTTTTATGTATTGTTTATGCCAAGTGATATAAATGTAAAATGAGGTGGAAAAATGGGCGATTAATCTGTCGCGGCTGACACCGAGCCGCCATTACCGAGCCCCCAGCGCCCCCCGTTTGTCTGGCTAACATTAAGGGGGAGGCTAATTTTGAGAAAATCTAGCGTGCAGTCAATTTCCCAGGATGCCCGGGGGTGGGGTGGGGGGGTGGTGGGGTGGAGGGGTGTGGGGGGTTGGAGGAGGTGGAAAGGTAGGTAGGGAGTGACAGGGAGGGGGGGGGGCTAATTTTGTGCGCCTTATTTACCCCGATGCATCATCCGTCGGCTCTCCTCTGACACGAGTGACGGTGGGATTGAAATTACACCGACTGCGCTGCCCGGAATTTATGACGGAGCCTTGGTATTTGGTGTGTGTGTGTGTGTGTGCGTCTCAAAGTTTGTGTGTGTGTGTGTGTGTGTGTGTGTGTGTGTGTGTGTGTGTGTGTGTGTGTGTGTGTGTGTGTGCGCTCGCCCATGCACACCTCGATGTGTGCTAGTCTGTATCCTGTAGCATCCAGAATGTAGTGCAGTGTTTAGGTGTGTGTGTGTGTGTGTGTGTGTGTGTGTGTGTGTGTGTGA
>NC_137189.1:42320320-42337820 GCF_960531495.2 Zeus faber
AAAAAAAAAAGAAGCTGGTTTATAGTCCCCCCCCCCTTTCCCCCCGCCCCACACCCCACACCCCACACCAGACCCCTGTTCCTGTGTGTGCAGGAGTTACATTATTACACAGCGAGAGAGAGAGAGAGAGAGAGAGAGAGAGGGAGACAGATCTAATGTCTGTCTGAGTATAAAGAGTATTAAAATTAAAGACGGGGGGAATCATGGAGGAAATCAGTCTGTTTTACCACCGGGGAGGAGAGCGTGCGAATAAAAAAGCCGTGGAAATGGAAATAAATAAGCTTTGCTAATACCTCACCTCAGGACCCCCCCACCCCCCACCCCCACCCCACCATACCCCTCCGCACCCGGCTGAACCCAGGCGATTTGGCCCCTAATTTGTTTGCCGAGTTTTATTATTATGAAGCTGTTATACACGTGTTTTGTGACCTTGTCAAACGCTCGCCGAATTAAGTATGAAAGATAAACCGCTCAAGGCCGCTTGACCGTTGCCGGCTCGCGGGCACGTGGAGACGCGAGCGTTTTTTGCGAGGTTTTTTTTCCCCGAGCGGGATTCGTTGAATTTTTTTCCTTCGCGCTGAAGGGAGCGGGCTCGGGGGTCACCTGGCGAACCGCTAGGTGACTCGCTGCGGGGTCCTTGGCGAACGGGTACATCTTCGCGCTGGAGCCGTGCGTGACGGCTCATCCAGCGGCCGATCGTCAAAAGGTGACGTTTTTTCCGCCGGTGACCCCTTCGGACGTCCGCATCGACCTTGACCGACGGCTCCTCTCACTCGGCAGAACAAAAGGTCCGGGAGAGATAATGGCCTCGATGAGATTCGGCGGCCGGCTTTAACTCCGACGTCGGCGATCATTTTATTGGAGTGCATGTCATTTTCTCCCAATTTGCGGGAGCCAGAACTCGTCCAAATTCTTAAATACAACATCAAGACCCTCTAGTAGGCGACACTCATTTCTTTGAATAAAGTGTTAAGAGTGCAGAAATATTCAAGGAGGAGGGTAAATTAGCCTTAATATCAGGCCCATATGACAGTGTTTTTATCTGCTAATTTCTCAAGCTCCGTAATGAGACGCCGGCGTGCGATGGAGCGATTTGAATTTAAATGATATAATACTTGAGATAGCCCTAATTCACCCATACATATTTAATCTGACATATTATCTCGCTCCCACGACACCTTAATATGACAGCGCTCCACCGCCGTGCCAATTGAAGGGAGGGGGGGAGCCATTGTGGTGCGGAGCAGAGGTTTCCTAATGGGGGAAAAGGTGGAGGGGAGAGATTTTTTTTTCCCCCTTCCCGTTATCTCCGTCACTTTTACCGGTCGGGACGGAGCGGAGTAAATGAGCCGGTGTTGAAGGCAAAGGGTTGCGCCGGGAATTAACAGGGGGCAGGGACGGACTCCTCACGGTGGGGCTCGCGAAAAATGGACGGTATTCGTCCCCAAGCCATGAGGTTGTATAAACTGTATGTTCCCCGGGTCCTGTTCCATCCACGTAATAAAATAAACAAAAACTGAAAACGGGCTTATCTTCCCTCAGTCCCATGTTCCGTAACACCGAGGATAACGTCCGTACCTGGAATTGCACTTGGAATACTTCGTAAATACACTATGAAAGGCTTTTTTACGGACGAGCTGCTTCCAAAGACAGAACCTAATTCAACCACACAAAGCATGAACAAAGTTGGTGTTACTGTCGGCATGAACAACATCAGCCGCACGCTGCACATACCATTATTCGTTTGGATGTTACGCTTCTTTTGCTGTTCACGGAACCATGGAGGCAACACAGAGCCGTGGTGCACAGGGTGCACCTCACTCTGGACGAGCAAAATGAGAAGGTAACCATGACGCGCCAACAAAACAGCGCGTGGCGATGAAAGATTCGACTATTATTTGGAGATTCGGCTCTGGACGAGTCACTCGGCAGAGAGTAAGGAGCCTTTCAATTTTTCAGGCACAGCGGGCGAGGGAGGACTCAAAGGGATGGACGGTGGGCGACGCGCGGCGGTCGGAAGGGTCGGTTCGGCTCCAAGTTGCGTTCTGCGTTCGCAACGGAGCGACTCCCGACCCCAGGGGCACTTGAAAGAGCCGTCCGCTACGAACTAATCGCTCGCGGGTCTTGCATGGCTATGAGCAGGCCATAATAATGAGCACAGTTCTACACGCTGGTGACGTTTTTAATGGATAACAGGATAGCGGTTCAGTGCCGTGGGATTGTTTGCAAAGTATGGGGAACACTGACATACACTGTACTTCTTTCAGACTCGAGGTATTCCTGTACGTCTGGAGAATATTTTTTTTTTACTTTCCATATGACAAACAGCCACGACTACACCGAGCATGACCTCCCACGCTGCACACTATGCCACTTCGGGGTGGCTTTTTTAATAGGATGACAGGTGTTGGTGCTCTAACACGGTGCACTGTACAAGAACTAACCTGACCCTGGGTTGTCATATCTCCCGCGCCGGCCGCGGAGCAGCAGCGAAGCGTGATTTTACTTTTTTTTTTTTTTTTTCTGTGCCGAGAGATAATTGTGGCTATAGGAGGGTAAGAAATAAGAGATTTGCTCAATTAAGCAATATGGCACAGCTGAGGACAGCACCTGTGCAGACTGGAGGCTCTCCTTCCCCCGATAACATGGCCGATTACCTTCTCTAGTGCCTCCATCCCCCTACCTGGTGGAGAGGCGGGGAATTGCGCATGCAACCGGCATTGGGCTTAATTGCTCTCTGGGCGTTAATATGCACTTGTGTTTGGAGTGTTTAATTTTCGCCCGCCTGGCGTAATGATAGCCCGATACTCGTCTGCCAATTCCAAACAGTTGGATAAAAACCCCGGTCGCTCGGCAAGCTTGAGATTCCGCTGCGTTTGGTCCCGGATATTTTCCATACGAGGAAATCGCAACCTCAGCCGGAATGACCCGTTCAACACACAAGATGGATCAATCCTGGTTGTGTTTTACCATATACTTCCAAAGATATCTACTAAATGCACGTGTGGTTTTACTCCAAAAGTCCAACCACAAACAAAACTCATCTGTATTAAAAGATAATAATAATAGCATTTAAAAAAAAACCTAATTTAATTAAATGTAATTAAATAAATGTATTTATGTATTTATTTGTTTATTTATGTATTTATGTATTTATTTTTGTTATAGTTCTATGCAATATATAATAGGTATATATATATATTTTTTTCAAGAATCATAGAATCTAATTATCCCTTTAAATCTAATAGTATGAATGCCGTTTTTGATGCATTTATACTGTACAGCCAGTTGTGACACAACAACAATTTGACAGACTCCACACAAATGAAAAAAAACCTATATATGTAGGTTTAAAATCAATCATCCATCATTTCATGAACAAATCTCATAATCTAGTCTTTATAAGAGGAACAGAGAAAGGTAAAGGTTGCGTTCGTTTATGTCACGGTCATTGAACTTCACAGGAAACATTTCATTGAACTGCACTCTATTCAAATTATGACAGATGGCCGTTGGTTCGTCAGACTTGCGGTGAACACTTAATTTGCCTGCTATGTTGAATAAAAGATAAAAAACTATGTGTTTAACGAGGAAACCAACAATGAACATTAAGTAGTTCAGTCGGATGGAACCATTAGGTGCAACGCGGGCGTTTTTTTTGACAGGATCTACTAATCACTACACCAACTAAATATATATACAGTATAAATATATATACCAACAACTAGAACTTTTATGGGCTCAGTACAAACAATTTCCTCTCAAACTGTATTGGTATCCCACAAAATGAATGGGAATCATCAAACTGTTATTATGGTCTGTAGCAGTACGATGGATGGGGATACTGCCCCCAACACAAACAGAAATGGATCAGAAAAGGCTTTTTTTTTCTTCTTCTTCTTCTTCTTCCCTGGCAACATTGACGGCGAAAAAAAGTTGGTTACCAGATGTCAGTTGTTGTGTTTATCTCCCCGGTTTTTACTTTTGCTCATACAGGGAATCTTCTATCAAAGAGGGCTTATCCGAATAAAGTGCTTAAAAGCTTTTCAGACGCCTGGTGATGCTGCGAAACTGTCTCTGGCTTGATCTGCAAACTAAACACACCATAATGATGCGAGCTTTTGGTGAAAGACGTACACAGCAGTAAAACACAGAACGCCTGGGCTTGATGCTTTTATTAATGCCTGTTTTCTTTGGGGGTGGGGAGGGGGGGTGCTCACTCGCACCGGGAAACTTTGTTTTCTCCTGCGGAGGTGAAGCGAAAAGTACAGTCTTGAATCGGAGTGAGTATCAAAAGGCGTTTCAAAAGGGTTGCATGTCGTTTTTGTCCGTGTGGCTCCCGTCTTTGCTTTATACACATGAACATGAAAGAGCAAAAAAAATTTCATTTTCCGGTCTGAAGCGAGAGCAGATTACGAGTATTTACATTTTTTTTTTTTCTTTTGTGGTATGTGCTCTGTCGGTTTGAAACTGAAATTGTAATCACATACTAATACCTTATACTGTACCTGCTCATTTATTGTCGACCCTGCCAGTATCACTGGAATGCATGTTTATTCCCGTACAGTATATCCACCTATACGCTCCACCCGGGCGCTTAGACAAGCCTACGGGAGGAAAGCGGGCCGGGCGGAGGCGGGCCGGGCCGGGCCAGCTCGGCTCTTACAGGCAAGGCAGGCGGCCACCATCCCGAGGCGGCGCGTGGAGAAGGAGAGATTGGGCCGCGCTTTGGGCACCTGTCTCCCTCTCTGACGAGATACCGTAGACGATGTGCGCGCTGGCGACGTGGCGCCCGCGAACGGCGCGCCAAAACAGTGCGTTTTTTATTTTATGACTCTCAGTGAGCAAAACGTGTGCATACGGAACAAAACCGTGCGTAATGGGGACACTTTCTCGGTGACTCTAGCCCCGATCGCCCCCCTCTCCATGCGTTATGCGCAGAAAATGATCGTAATGAGTCTACGAGTTGAGCCCCGTTTCTCCGCACCCGGTCCCCACACAGTATGTATTTTTTTTCTTTGGAGGAACGGGGCACAGCTCTTCGTGTTGATGCTTCCATATTGTAGAAAAAATTAAAAAAAAAATCCTCATTGAAGTGTTATCCTGTGCATTTTTGTAAGCTTCTGTCTGTTTTATGCTGTTATTGTAATGCGCTATTATGCTCTATTATTTTTTGTTCACGTTTCAAATTGAACAAAACAAATAATGCCCGGTGCGTCCTGTGCTGCATATTTTGGCGAAAATTAATAGCTCTTTAATAAATTTAGTTGTCCCTACCAGTTTTTAACATGCAGTTGTGCCACCCTTACTGAAGAAACCAAGCCTCAACACCAATGAACATAAAATTGACAGGCCCATCGCCCATCGCCAAGTGACCATTTATATCTCAGTTTTTGGAAAAATAAATGTTTTCTCCCAGATCTCCTCCTACCTGGATGCATACAACATTTTTGACAAATTAAAGTCTGGTTTTAGAGCGCTGCAGAGCACTGAATTTGCTCGGCTCACGGTACATAATGACATCCTTCTCTCTCTCGATTCTGGTTTTTGTGCAATTTAGTCCTGCTCGATCTCGGCGCAGCATTTGATAACATCAACCATGACACTCTTTTAAAACGCCTGGAGGACGAAGCTGATCTGGAGAGAAAGAACCTGTGAGAAAGAACATTTTCAGTTAGAATAGGAAACTGTTCTTCATCCCCTGCTCCCAGTAAATGTGGCATCCCCCAAGGCTCAATTTGAGGGCCTCTTTTATTCTCATTAAACATGCTTCCCCTTTGCTCTATCCTTGAGAAAGACGATAATCTGTATCACTATTATGCGAATGACACACAGTTTTACCAACCAGTTACACCTGACAGTTCCTGCTCACTGAATAACCTCTTTAACTGCTTAGACGACATAAAGTCAGAAGGAAGGAAGAAAGAAGTTCCACGGCTGGATGCCGAGGAACTTCCTTCAACTTAATGAAAACAAAACAGAAGTAATTACATTTGGCCCTCCTGTCTCTGTCACTAGCCTAAGCAATGCAGCTGGTCCCTCCCTGCAAATTTGCAGAATGCAGTTAAAAATATTGATGTCTTCTTTGACACTTCTTTGAATTTTAACAATCAAGTCAGTGGTATTGTGAAGGGCATCTTTTTTTATCAGATTAGAGCCATAGCCAAATTATAACTGTTCATCTCTTAAAGACCTGGAAATAGTTACCCATGCTTTTATCACCTCTCGGCTGGACTACTGTAATTCCCTGTACATGGGGTTGGCCCACTCAACTCTCTCTCAACGACAAATGGTTCAAAATGCAGCTGCAAGACTTTCAGACTTTTAGACTTTTTGTGTATTTACTTACGGCTACAAAGAAAAGTGAACACATCACTCCTGTTCTGGTGCACTTGCATTGGCTGCCAGCAGAGCTCACAATTGATTTTAAGATGTTACTATTTGTTTTTAAAGCCCTTAATGGGTTAGCTCCACAGTACATTATAATTACAATACCGATCTGCTAACTCCATATTCTGCCTTAAGGTCACTTAGGTCATCTTCACAACCACCCCTCTCAGTTAGCTCCAGCTATTTCATTTTAACAGCAATTGCCTTCCTTGTATATGTTAATATACCTGGCCGAATAAACGGATTCAAAAATCTGACTTTTTAACTAACAGGACAGAAAGAGTGAGAGGAAATGGAATTCTGTCTGACCAAGTTTGCTCCTCCACTGGCTCCCCACAGGGATGTGTGCAACTATTATTTATCCTCTGCACAAATATGGGTCAGAGCAGGAGGGACAATGTGGGACCATCTTAAAGTATGCAGATGATTCTGTTACTGTTAGTAGGTTCCATGACAATGAGACCAACCGTGGTCCGGTCCTCGATGACTTTGTCAAGTGGTGTGGCGAGTCCTTTCTTCTAAAACCAAAGACAAGATCATTGATTTTAGAAGACATGCCCACAGACAGGAGGTAATATCCATTTAGGGTCAGACAGTGGAATGTGTGCAATCTTACAAATATCTTGGGACAATCATTGACTCAAAACTGAACTTTGAAGCAAATTGTGAAGCCGTGTGCAAAAAGGGATTCCAGCGCTTGTTTTGTTTGAGGAAACTGTCCTATTTCCACATTGACAAAACCCTTATGGCCTTATTCTATCGTGCTTTTATTGAATCTGTTTTATCATTTTCTTTGGTGTCATGGTTTGGAAACCTATCTTTAAAGAACAGAAACTTTCTAAATCAAATTGTTAAATGGTCTAGTAGGCTGATTGGTGAGTCAGAGCTTAACCCAGCGTCCCTGTACACCAGACAGTTACAGCGGATAACCGGCTTGAATTTTAATGACAGCTCCCATCCTTTGCACGGTGAATTTCCGCTTCTTCCTTCTAGACGAAGGTTTTTAGTCCCAAGGTGTAGAACAAAGCCGTATAAAAACAGTTTTATTCCAGCAGCCGTCACTTAGATGAACAAGTCGTGGCAACACTGCACAGATGCTATAGGAGGCCAGCAACCTTTATTTAGTTATTTTAGTTTAGTGGTTTAGTGAGTATTAGAGCGTTGAGTACTTTATCTTGTTTGCCGATTGTCTGTGTTGTTTGAAATTGGAAAATGTGTGTCAAGAAGGATGCCTCGTCTGCTGCAAACCAAATCTACCTATCCTATGGGTACAAATAAAGTAACCTGAAGAAGTTTCAAACACAAAAGTTTTGCTGAGTAAGCTCTATAGTATGCTTCGGTGTGGGGTACATCGTTGATTAGTAGTTTGTGGGTTCGTTGTTGATGATGATGATCGCAAAGTCATTAGAGAAGCATTGGAGGCCTGTTGGTCTTATTCAACCGACCCCAACCATCTCCAACCATGTCCAAAGCGCCAACCATCTCCAACCACGTCTATCCCGCCAACCATCTCCAACCACTTCCAAAGCACAAACTATTTCCAACTGTGTCCAAACAACAAACAATCTCCAACCATATACAAAGCACAAAACATTTCCAACTATGTATAAACTGCCGACCATCTCCAACCACGTCCACAAAGCACCAGCCATCTCCAACCACGTCTATACCGCCAACCATCTCCAACCACTTCCAAAGCACAAACTATTTCCAACTGTGTCCAAACAACAAACAATCTCCAACCATATACAAAGCACAAAACATTTCCAACTATGTCTAAACTGCCGACCATCTCCAACCACGTCCACAAAGCACCAGCCATCTCCAACCACGTCTAAACCGCCAACCATCTCCAACCATTTTCAACCATGTCCAAAGCACAAACCATCTCAAACCACGTCCAAACCAATGTCTAAACCGCCAACCATCTCCAACCATGTCCAAAGCACCAACCACCTTGTTTAGTCTTGGTTTAGGCAACACCTACATGGCAGCAAGCTTAGCAAGAACCAAATTAGGAGTTTTGGCAAAGAAGAGAAATAACGGTTTGGTTTAAGTTGTGTTGCTTGCGTAGTCTTTTTTTTTTTTTTGGTGGGGGGGGGTGGTAATTGGCAGTTGGTTCCTTCTGATACAGTAGAAGAACGGCGGCGACAGCATGAAGTTTGAAGGCCTTTCTGTATTCCCTAACAAGGTTGGGGGTACGGAGAGAAAGTTGGCTGACATCCTCTCAAGACCTGCCGGCCTCATTTTCCATGCAAGAAAATCGTAGCGGCGCTGCTCTCCCTTCTTCCCCTTCCTCCCCCTCCCTCCCTTCTCAAGTCCCAACTTCTGGCTCACGCGTCGGCAGAGAAAGGAGACGTGGCGCTAAAGCCAATCAAAAGACCTGAATTCTATTTGTTTTGTTTCAAGGGAAGAAGACAAAGGGGGCCTCAAGGTCTACTTCAAGATGGCTCTGAAGCCAGGCGGAGAGGGGAGTCGGGGGGTGGGTGGGAAACGAGGGTCTTTCAAGTGTCCGTCCTTGGTGGGACCTTTGCCGTTGTTCCAGGTACACAGCTTTTAGGAATGGGAGGGGTGGTGGTGGTGGTGGGGTTGGGGGGGCTCTTTTTTATTTCATGTGGTGCGTGGTTGGGAGTTATTAATATTCTCAAAGCCAGAAATTTTCTCCTCCGGATTGAAATAATGGATCATACTTAAAAGGGGAAGAACTCATTTCAGGTTTTAATACGGTAAGCCTGTTGGAACCAATTATTGGAGGTGCTTTGCCATTGTCATCTTGCATTTCTCCTTGAGGAGATTAGCGGGAAATGCTGAAAAGGCCTCGCCATATCCGGGATTTCGCTCATTCCGACAATCGGCCCGAAATGGAATATTTTCCTTGAGACGACTCCGCGGGAAAGGGGGGAGCCGGGAGTGTATCTCGTGTGTGCGCACCGCCGAGATCCAACATGTAACTTGTGTTTTGGCATGGCGTTCTACCTAATTATTGCAATTTGATCCTGAAGCAGGAGAGGCCTAATCCTCTGCTGTACTGCGTTAAAGCCTGTTTCAAAAAACTTTGGTCGTAAATTTGGAAGCGTGTGAGACCAGACTGGGAAAGTAGCCTCGTAAGGAGGACGTCTTCCCCCGGAGGACAACAATGGCTGCCTTAATGCGCAAACATGGCAAAGTGTGGAAGCAGCGCAAAGAAAAGCCCCGCTCCTCCATATTTAACTGGCGGAGGCGCTCGCTGGCGCGGAACATTTTCAACTCTATTATGATGTTTTTTAACGCCAGGTGTAGCAATAGGTGCATCATACTGTAGATACTGTTGTTAAAGAATAAGTTCGCTGTTTTTTTTTTTCAACCCAATCATATTAAAACGTTGCTTCCCGTCGTTTCGCTGAACGCGCACCACTCTGCTGCAGCTTCTCCCGGCGCACGGAGACGGTCCGACGTGGGCAACCGTCAAACTTCAAAACACGTTTGATCTCATTGTCGCGAGGGGAAAATTCACATCACGGTCACACGCCTCTTTTGGTGTATTCATTTTCTCTACATGTTCTGAAGGCATTTCATTTGAAGCCGGGAAAGCGTTTTGCAATCGTGAGCGCCAAGCCGTTTTGCAGTGTTGCAGTCTTCAGGTCGCTGTCATCAGCCCTGTGCGCCCGTAGGGTCCCTGAGATTCGCGCTTATTTGGCCCCGTGAGCGTTCGCCGAAGCGAATACATTCCTTCCCGAAACCCCATACCATCGCATGTGAGTCGATTTTTAAGGCGACCTACGGGCGTTGGAGACAAGGCCGCGCAGGTAACACGAAGCCGGATGGTCATCAGTCATCAGATCGGCTTATGGTGTTTTCTTTCGCGGCCGTTTCCACCGATCCAGATCAGTGTCGGAGGAATCTGGATCTGTTTTTTGTCTTTGCTTCGACTTCTTTATCGCACAACAACAACAACAACAACAACGTAAGATCCCATTTGTTACACGTGCGACGTTGAGATTACGGCGGGACACGCTCCTTTGTTATTTTAATGCCCCCACCCCCCACCCCCACCCCCGGCGGTGGGTGCATGGAGTGGAGCACCGTCCTCGGATCATTACTCCTCAAAGAAATTTAAGCGCGGCATGCCATTTAATTTTCTTCTTTACCACCCCCCCCCTGCCACCGAACGCAGTCCGTCATTAGAAATCTTGGTTGTCACGGCGATGCCATTTTTGGCGCCTGAGTGTTTGTTGCCTCATTTCTTTTAATTTTATCTCCATTAGCTTAATTCTTTTTTAATATTTCCATCTAACGAACTTTACAGTCCATTTTGTCTCGGTGTCTGCTAAGCGAGTTTTATGAAGCGGGCAGCTGCCTTTTCCTTTTTTCCCCCCGTTTTTCCTGTCTGAGCGTCGGGGGGCGGGTGGGAGTGGTGGTGGGCGGGCGCTCCAGCCAGGGCCCCGGTTTGCCTTTGTCAGCTTATTTTTGGCACCTTAGCGTTGCGGTTCTGCTTCTCCGCCTTGATTATACAAGCAAACAACTGCATGGAGTACATTAAGAATAAAGTGCGAGCTAATTACGCCGAACCCCCTCCGACAAAGCAACCGCTGTCATCTGGTGCGTGTTGGCCTGGGACTGATTGAGTTGCTAAGGATTTACCTTCACTGCTGTTTTACCTCCAGTTTGGCTCCTCATCGATTTGTCCCTGATGGGCATTTAACCTTAGATTCAACTGCTGTCATTTGGGCGGTAAATGTTTCACTTAAAGCTACAGTGACCTTTATATGATAATAATGATACATATATTATATTTCCTGAGGGGATTAATAATAAGTGTTATCTTACCTGTATGAGGTACAGCTGGCCAATGTATTTATATTATATTATATTGATGTAATATTGATTTATTGTGATATGACACTAGATATGGCCAGGGATTTTGATAGATAGATACTTTATTCATAAATTGCAGTACCACAGCAGCGCATATCAAAAATAGGCAATAATAATAATAATTATAACTAAAATGCCAAAAGGCCGAAATGCAATTATATACAAATACAAAACACATAAAAACTAAATGGAAGATAGAAAAATTGGAAATGTACACTAGACCTAAACATTAATAAACTATAAAATAAATGTAACATTAACAGGGCAATAGACAACTTTTACGCCACCGTCCCAAACATAACCGGATGGTTTGACGTCTTCCCCAGAGGGCTCCGTGGAATCAATCAACACCAATTTAGAAACAGGAGAAGAAAAAAGCATGTGAAACAAACGTGTGTGTATTGTGAAATTGTCACAATTTTTGTTTAATTGAATTTCTCTATATTGTGCAATCACGGGCATATACTGTATACCTAGACGCCGCATTGACCACTTCAACACGTCGCCGCGATACGTCAACGTCGCCGCCATATTGGCACATTTCAGTGAGTCGTTTTTATATTGAAGGGTTTATGATCTACGTGGAGTAGATGCTCTACCTCCTCCATTTCCACTAAAGGCTGCGCATTGATTGACGCGCTTCCTGTGACGCACTGCAGTAAATCTGGATGCAGGCCCATAGGCTTATAGGGAACCAATCTAAACGCTGATGCTGTCATTATTCTACATCCATTACTCTGTGCAATCAACATTAACTTCATAACTATGAGTAAAAGGCAAAAAAATTGCCTATTGTCCCTTTAAACAATACACCAAAAAAATTTACCTAAAAAGAAACAACGAACCAAGAAAAATTGGCAATTATACAATAAATGTAAAATTGAACGAGAAGATAGAACATACAGTATTTGGCAATATACAATAAACCAAACAACAATTAACAATCAACAATTAAAAAATAAACCTAACATTAACCAAAAACCAAAAACATACAAAATTATAAACGTAATTATATGCAATGAACAATAAATATAAACCAAAAATGATCAAAAAACAATAATATTGTAATGTGGTGAAATAGTTAGTTTTGGTTATAGTATCCACATTTCAAATGATGCTTTCTCTTCTGTGTAAATATTTGATGTAAGCACCAATGTCATCCCCAAAACATCAGGGAATGAATTTAATCGAATGATCAATATTGGTGTTTGTCAAACATATTGAACAACGACAGATGTCATGCTGATGGACCTGTTTGGGGTATTTCCGGTGAGATACCAGATCTGAAAAATGCCGGCACACATAGTCTAGGCTAATTAAGATCCATTTATTAACTAAATGTACATTTCTGGGGTAGAGGATGGAAGAGAGAGGAAGCCTGTCATGTTGGGAGCGGTGGAACAGATGTGCAGAGAGAAAAAGGAGCATGGGAGCTGAGATGGAGGACTCGAGCAGAGCAGTGGATTAAAATAAAGCACATTTCGGTCCAGGCAAAGGTTCTATGATTCCACTGGTTCCGGATGGTTCTTCCTGCTCCTCATATATATTTTTTTTGGGGGGGGGATATTAAAAGGTTTTTTTTTTTTAAATTCTTAATTGAGCAATTTGGCAATCCAACAAAAATCACCATACAGGTGCGAATTGATTCTAAACTTGGTCAAAGAGGTGAATTTTGGAACCTTCATTTTTTCTGGGCGGATTATTTGGGGGAAGTGATTATGTGTTTTCATCCTTCCACAAGGTTTACTTCTCCATCGTCTAAATAGGTTTTATTTTACCGTGTGTTGCTGAGAGTGAGCTGGAGTTCCATGATAACGCTTAAAATGGGTTAAAGCGTGGACGGATGCTCGGACCTGGGGTTGTCGTGGCTGCAGGATCGCCCGAACCGATCCGAACCGACCGCTCAACGGATGAGCCCAACTGATCCAATCCACGGACACATCGCGAAGATCTCGTCTTCCCGGGGGGAGTTTTCCCCGTTAACGTCCGGCCCCGACATTCCAACCCCCGCGACCTTGCGAGCTCGCCCGCCCGCCCGCCCGCCCGCCCGTCTCCGCCTCCCGGGCCTGCCCGTGCCTCCTCCTCCGCCGTCTCCTGGCGGCCACGGGGGCTCGCTCTTTCCGCAGGGAGTGCGATCCCTGGCGTCCGCCCCGCTGCGGTTTTGCTCCCTTTATTTTTTTTGGGGGGGGGGTTAATTACCGGTTGAGGAAGAGAAGCCTCCCTCCCCCCGGTGAGCGGCTATGTGTGTCTTTGGGAAGACGGCTGGTTTGCGGTGAGCGGGCTGGACCGCGGAGGCGCAGGAAGAGCTCTACCCTAACCCTACCTCCAGATGCTAGCGTGTGGCTTCTGGCTAGCGGCAAGGTGGCGAACAGATGGGGGAGGATAGCGCGTTGGTTTTCCAACCTTTACTTATCCGCAGGGGTTAAATTGGGATTTGGGAAGCGGGGGTGGACCCACGTTTTTTTACGAAAGGTCAAACATCACATCGGCGTTCACCTCGACGGATCGATGAGCTCAAATCCCTTCCAGACGGCCCGGGTGGAAAAATGTGGCGACGCCGGCGATGGAAGCCCTCCATCCTGTTTTCTTACTGGTGTCCGCCGCCATTTTCAGCCCACGAAAGGCTTCGTCTCTTGTGCGTCGGGACCCTTCAGAAACGACCTCCTGACATTCATACGGAAAGGCCCCAGCTCAGGGGCCCGTCAAGAAGTTTGTGGTGTCTTCACGACCGTCCCCCCGTCAGAAAGGTCATGGAAAAAAAAAAAAACCCCAAAAAACCTTTTCGGGAGTTAACACCGAGCATTATCTTTGGGCTTTTGGAGCTGCAGCCGCTTAAAAAGAAAAAAAAAAAACAAAAGCGGGGCGCCCGAAAGCCGGCCTCGCGCGGGAGAACCGAGGGAGGGTCCCTCCCGCCCGGAGAAAGTCCCCCCCCCGCGGACGCGAGCCGCCCGGTTCCCGGAGAGGCCGCCGCGGCGTGAGATCCATCTCGCCGCGATATGAATCTGCGCTGTTACTCAGAGAAAAAGAGATTAGAAGAAGATAATGGTCTCATATCTCAAAAGTTAACAGTGAGGCCCGTGTGAACTGTGAATAATCTTATAATTACCGATCTAATGTCATTAGGCCCGACAGAAATAGAGAAAGGGACGCTTGGATGGGGAGCAGTTAATCAGCGATGTGTTTCTGGTTGGTTCATCAGTGCGCCGGGGCCGCCAGGAGGGATGATAGGTATAAGTTCATGTGACAGCTTAAAGGAACATTACGCCGCGCTCCCTATTTGGTTAACTTCCCCCGACCAAATGGTTCCAAAACGTGACATTTTTTTAATGCGCCCTCGCAGCCTCTTTCATCGCCGCAACCCCACCCGCCCCCCCTTTTCCCCCTCCACCACCCTTTCCCGCCGGCTTCCCTTCTGTGGGAGCCGCCCGGGGCCATTCCTCTTCACGGGTATCAAAAGTGACAGGAGTTGCCTCTTACCTTGTGGATATGTGTGTACATGCGCGCGTGTTTTTTTTTCTTATCCCCGCTTATCTGATCATAGAGAGGGGAGGGGGAATTTATTTTTTATTTTTTTAAAAAGGCCCTCTGTTACAGGTCTTATGCCGCTCCTGTGAGAACGGGAGCGAAAGATCCGCCGCCCTGGGCTCCCTCACACCTAAGTCAAACATGGTTGTTTCATTATTATTTATTTATTTTTTTACCTTTTCAAAGAGGACCGATGCCACACGCGACGGTGCTCTGGCTCGCAGGCAAACACGGCCGCGCTCTATATGTTTACCCGACTTAAAGGGTTTTCTGTTAACAGATATTAATGGCGGTCACAGTTGTTATCAGCTTGCAGCACCGGTTTACCTCCAGAAGTGCTGAGATGGTAAAAGAGGTGGAGACTGACCTGAAGCCCGATTCTGCTGAGGTGTCCATGCAAGGGTGCCATTACTTATGTTAGTACTTTATTTTTATTAATACCCATTTTTGATGTCTGTCCGTCTATCTATCTATCTATCTGTCCGTCTGTCTGTCTGTCTGTCTGTCTGTCTGTCTGTCTGTCTGTCTGTCTATCAATCTATCTATCTGTCTGTATGTCTGTCTATCTATCTATCTATCTATCTATCTATCTATCTATCTATCTATCTATCTATCTATATATCTATCTATATATCTGTCTGTCTGTCTGTCTGTCTATCTATCTATCTATCTATCTATCTATCTGTCTATCTGTCTGTCTATCTATCTATCGATCTATCGATCTATCGATCTATCTATCGCTCTATCTATCTATCTATCTATCTATCTATCTATCTATCTATCTATCTATCTGTCTATCTATCTATCTATCTATCTATCTGTCTGTCTGTCTATCTATCTATCTATCTCTCTGTCTATCTATCTATCTATCTATCTATCTATCTATCTATCTATCTATCTATCTATCTATCTATCTATCTATCTGTCTGTCTGTCTATCTATCTATCTATCTATCTATCTGTCTATCTATCTATCTATCTATCTATCTATCTATCTATCTATCTATCTATCTATCTATCTATCTATCTATCTATCTATCTATCTATCTATCTATCTATCGCTCTATCTATCTATCTATCTGTCTATCTATCTATCTATCTATCTATATATCTATCTGTCTATCTATCTATCTATCTATCTATCTATCTATCTATCTATCTATCTATCTATCTATCTATCTATCTATCTATCTATCTATCTGTCTATCTATCTATCTATCTGTCTATCTATCTATCTATCTATCTATCTATCTATCTATCTATCTATCTGTCTATCTATCTATCTATCTGTCTATCTATCTATCTATCTGTCTATCTATCTATCTGTCTATCTATCTGTCTATCTGTCTATCTCTTAAAAAGACATTTTAGAATAGATGGACTATTCTCCACTGAATGAATTGGACGTTATTAAATGTCAGCATTTGATTGTATTTTAAAGTGCTCAGGATGTGCAACAACTATTGCACTCCCCAAACATCAATCACCTGATCAAACGATTAATCTGCTTTTTTTGGTCACTAATACGGCCAGTTTCATTGCGTTCAAGGGAAAGATTTCAACAACAAAATCAAGAACATACATTTAGGGACTGTGAAAGAGGAATGGTACAATGAATGGCAAAATAGAACATGGTTAAAAAAATGACTTGTTTCTTTTAATGATCGTATCTACGTGTATTTCAGCACAACCATCTTTAACGTTTCCTTAATTAGGAGAGAATACAGATTTTTCCTCTTTGATTTAGAACCAAGCGTCCCTTCTCTTTTTTCCTCACGTACATACTTTTAGCCGATTCATTGCCGCTTTTTTTTCCCCTCCTAGCAACAGCCATCTCCACTGAACTGGTAATAAACAAATGCGTAGCGCCCTTTGACAGCCCGAGCTCAAAAAAGAGAGAGCCATCATTTATCGTTCCGTTTATAGGCAGCAGCACATTGAAATGTTTTAGGGTGAGGGGGGGACCTTCGATATTCACCAACCTGCCATCTCAGTTGGAAGTTTGTTTTGCAGCGTCTCACATGCACCATAATTAAAAATAAAAAATAAAAAAAATAAAAAAACGGCTGATAAGCGGGGCCGGCGGCTCCGGGGCCGACGGGCCAGTGTGGCTGCTACACTAAGCTATAATGATGGCGTTCTGAGGCTGGGCAAAGTGGACTGATGTTATGCACACACACACACATGCACACGCGCACGCACACACGCACACACACCTACACACACACACACACACACACACACACACACACACACACCTGCGCACACACACACACACACACACACACACACACACACACACACACACACACACACACACACACACACACACACACACACACACCACCGCCCACCTCACAAGTTACAAGTCTTCAGGGGGCGGAGGAGGGGAGGAGGGTTCGCTTCTCAAACTTTTTCCAGCTTTGTTCTCCAGTGGCTTTGAGTAAGTGTGTATGGACATTAAATATTATGCATATTCACCCCATGCAGCGCATGAGGTGTATGTGTGTGAGACCGAAGGCGGGCAACAAAAAAAAAAAAAAAGTAAAGCAAAAGCAAAAAAATATAAGTAGGGGAAAAAGTACCTTTCGACAAATACTTTCACTTATCGAAAGGTTTTTACCCCCGTTTTTTTTTTTTGTTTGCTTTTTTTTGCTATATTCACCTATTGATGAAAGAGGAGAAAATAAAATGAAACCATCATAAAACCCACACAAGGAGAAAAAACTTGC
>NC_137189.1:42342820-42345320 GCF_960531495.2 Zeus faber
CACACACACACACACATATATATATATATATATATATATATATATATATATATATATCTTTCTTTTGGCGGGATTCTCCGGCGGCCAGCCTTACCTTGGCGTACCCTCATAAATTAAAGTTAAATGAAGGCAGCGCTGGCTGTGGCCTTTAAGTGAAAAACTAAGTCATTAATCAATCATAAGACTCCTTCCCTTCTCGTTCTCTCGTTCTCTCTTGCTCTCGCTTGCTCATCCGCCCACTCCCTCTCTTAAAAAAAAAAACACAAAAAGCACAAAAAAAGAAATCCCCAAATGTCCAAGGGAGCCTCTTGCTAACCGCTAAGCGCTAACCACGAACTCACACACATTTATTCCTTTTTTTTCCAGCCTGAAGGCAGAGCCCAGCCTACCTAATCCGAATGATATTTGATAACTTATTCCATTTCACATAACGCACACACACTCTTTTAGAAAAAAAAATTCCCTCAAAATTTGATGTCATATGCTGTTTCAAAAAAAAGAAGAAAAAAAACTTGGTGCTTTACCACCGCAAGCTGATTTTCATTTTTCCTTTGTTGTTTTTTTCATATATATTAAAGGAAAAGACAAGAGACACTTGATCACTCGAAAACGGTTGAAAACTACGCAAGTCCCCAAAAGTGAGTCATTCTGGTCACACACACACACACACCCACACACACGCACGCACGCACGCACGCACGCACACACACACACACACACACACACACACACACACACACACACACACACACACACACACACACATACACACACACACACACACGCACACACGCACACACACACACACACACGCGCACACACACAGACACACACACGTGGCGGTATGATGTCAATTAAAGGTGACCAAAAAAAGAACTCAAACACTTCCATATGCAGCGGCAGTGTCTTTAAAAAAAAAAACGACCACAGAATCAAGAGGTTTGTTGGGGAGTGGAACCAAACGTCCACATGTTCCATGAGGAGGGCTGGGAAATTATAAAAAAATGAAATGATGAGGAGAGAAGTTGGTGACAGCTCCAAAACAGTTTCTTAGTTACATCGTTACGGAGTGGAAGAAACGCCTGGCGGGTGATTATTATCCCCATTGAAAGCTTGTTATGAGTTTGTTATTCTGCTATTGTACAAAAAAAAAACGAAGGAAAATAGAAAAGAAAAGGAAATAATGGATAAATAAAGTTAAAAATAAACATCATTTTAGTCATTAGTAACAATCATTATTAATAGTTATTACTAGTGGCTCTGCTTGCCCGTTGCAAACTGTATATTGTAATAATTTTGATTCTATGTTTTATTTTGCTTTATTTTGCTTTACTTCTTTTTTTACATTTCTTACTTTTTGTTCTGTACGTACTGAGAGTCCAATTCCTTGTATGTGTGGGATACCTGGCCAATAAAGCCTGATTCTGGTCCTGAAAGGAAAAAATTATGTACAGATAATCCAGAACATCTAAATCCAAACCAGCAGGTTGTTACAGGATAAACAGTAAACACAAAATACAGTGCTGTGTATATGGCAATTTGTGTCATGTACAAATAAACACTTCCACATTATTATTATTATTATTATTATTATTATTATTATTATTATTATTATTATTATTATTATTATTATTATTATTATTAATAATAATAATATTATTATTATTATTATTATTATGGGTCCAGTCCATCGGAACTGGAACACCAACTTCGGCATAACACACAAACACGGTTCAGGTCTTGTCTGAACCATGCTGTCACAAAGACCTCGTGGTTTAAGTTTCATCATTTAAGTCTCATCCAAATCGATCTTAACAGAGCCGACCAAATTTAGATCGATATTACAGAGACGAGCCAATGCATTTCACGTCAAAATATGTCCGACCAAACTGCTGAAACTATCTGGAAGATTTACTTTGGCATAACCTACAAACATGGTTAAGGTGTTGTTCAAGCCAGTGAGTCACAAGGATCTTGTGGTTTAAATTTCATGCAAATCGATCCACATACGGAGCAGATAATGAAAATAACAACTTTGACCCGAGTCAGTCGGTCTTGGTTAACAGACACATCACACGTCTCGTTCTAAAATGAACGAGATGAGATTACCAGTAAGACGCTTTATGACGTCATCACAGCATTTACTATAAATGTACAGATTGAGAATGTCCAGTTGGATCGTGTCAAGTGTGCGGTGAAGACTCTTTCCCCCTGTGTTTCACTAATGTTTCGACGTTACCAAACCATTGATTTCCGTGTGTATTTATACAGCTTCTTACTTTGTAGATGTCAGTGAAGCTGTTCGATTGATATTTGAAATTTGTGGTCCACATTATTTTGTCGGATTAATGAAAAATAGAATAAAAAGCAGTCCTTAAAAATTTGTTTAGGGCTGGGCGACAATGCGACCTCGATCATTTTCATGACAAAATTGTCCACAAAAGCGATGATGAACTTTTAAGACTACAGAGTACGTTTCCCTCTACCTACAAAGACACAA
>NC_137189.1:42350320-42377820 GCF_960531495.2 Zeus faber
GAGGCTCTCCTTGTGCACGGCCTTTCAACAACTCAAGAATGCAACATCAATATGACATCCTCTGCAATCCTCAGAAATAATTAAATAATAATTATTATAATTTTAAGCATGAAGAAGTTCACTGGTAGAGCAACCACTGCTGTTTGACCCAAAGTTGATCAACTAGACACCACTTTAGAAATATTAAAATAACCTGAATCATTATTTTATTAAATCAAGCACCATAAACATCTGCACAAAGAACATTCATTTAAATTAGAAAACATACAGACAGACATAGCCCCTTTACCCTTAGGTTTTTTCCATTAGCTATAGGTATTTCCTCCTCTTAAATGCCCTTAATGGTAAATTTCAACAATTGTAAATTTTTTGAATTGCAATTCGTCTGTGTCAAGGCTGGGCCGTCGTGCTGATTAGGCCCTATTTGGCACAGTAACGCGGGGACTAGCGAGCTTTAGAACTCTTAATTGGACATCAAAGGTGTGTGTTATGGCTGCCGAGGAAAGGACCATGTTTTTTTTTCTTCATCCCTTTTCCCAGTCCCCCGTCTTTTTTAACTCACTCTCTCTCCACTCTGTAATTAACACCTGCCTCCCCATCACGCCAAAGACATGGCGCTACCCTAGACAGAACTAGTGTGTGTGTGTGTGTGTGTGTGTGTGTGTGTGTGTTGGAGTGTCTGTGTAACAATACTCAAAAGAAAGATTAAATAAGTTGGATTGCGAAATCACAATGGGGACACAATGGGGAATGACACTTGGAAAGGCGCACAGTCATCGGTATCATTAGTAGCCTTTCCTATTGTCACACAAATGCCATGTCCATACATTACCGTTTCAAGAATGTCTTCTCTTTCTTCTTGCCAATGGTTTGTAGCCGTTGTCAGTGAGTCTCACTTGTATTTAGCTATCCATTCCCACAACTCCCTTAAATGATGCTGCTGGTCAGACATAAAGCTACATAATGCGTCCCAGTCTAAATTTGATATTGAGGGAGTTTTGCCCTTCCAATCAGAATGTAGAATTGTCAAGCAACAGGACTCAATGATTGGCAATCAGGTTAAAACTCTTAAAGAATGGTAAAATTTGAATAATTGCATATGCAGGGAGCTTAAACCCAATGGCACAGGGAAGGGGAATAGATCACAGACCGTTTGTCAAATACTCCATGAATGGACTTTATCTCTTGGAAAGTCAGTCCTCCGTTGTCCTCCTTCCCTTCGTCCAAGTTCACAAAATGAATGCAGTTCAAAACGAATGCGTCTCTCACTCAAACCAGTTTGCCTTAAGTCACCAATTGATGCAGCTTCTATATTGTGGGTGGAGTGACAACTTGCTCAGGAATTTTAGGCGATCTTGACAAACTACAGCTTTGAAAGGATCTCAGGTCTGAAAAGGTAACATCAGACGAGTAGGATACTGACAATTGGACGGATATGGGTGTGTAAGTGTGCATGTAAGTGTGCACTGTACAGCTTAGTCCAGATGGGCAACTGATGGTAATGGGCATTCGGAGTCTTGTCGGTCAGCCGGTTCGTATGACACAATTTGCCCAAAAGAGCCGGTTATTCTTGGGTCAGCAGACTTTCCAATTTTCCATAGCAACTGAAGCCATTATGATTCTTACGCATTGTGGTCACCTAGGTTTAGCAACCGGCATGTTTACATTTTATACCGCATTTATCTGGTCACCGTTGCACGAGTGTAACAGCCTCTGTGCTTCTAATGAGTATCGGTATGTATCAGTGTTGTTTTGCAAGTTTGCATGCGTGGGTTTGTGCATCCTATAGCGTGCTAGAATGTTGTTTACATTGAAACGTCTATGTTGGTGTGCGATACCTCGTTCAGCTTGTGTGTGTCTCCTTGGGGGTGATAGGATGGCAGTTGGCAGATCTTTTACAACTGGTATTAATAGACAAGGCTGGAGTTTTGCGGGCCCCTGGGTGCCGGCTTAAACTATCCTCCTACTCAATTGAGAGCGCCGTCTTATTTTTGCCCGAGGCGCACCTTGCACTGCTGCCGCCACCACCTAATGCCTAGTGCATTTTCACAGATGAAAAGAATTTAGAATGAAAGGTGGAGCGAGCAGGAGGAGGAGGAGGAGAAGGGAGGAGGTTAGAGGGCGATTGTCTCCTCTTTTCCCCAGCGCTTACATCAGGTCGCGTCGCAAACGTTGTAGTGCAAATAACCATGACTTAAACCTGATAGTGTATATGTGGATTTGCGCAGAATGGGGGATCAAAAGGAGGCACAAGATTCAAATGGATAGACAGATTTCACAATTCCTCGCCAAATCCTTCTTACATTCTCACAATTGAATTTTTTTGCTGTAAAAATTGAGAAAATTCAACGTGTAAAAAACATTTATTTTGTCTATCAAAACTGTAATTTCATTCTTCAAAAGCCAGTTGTCCAAACTTCAATACAGTTGTGCACTCAGCAGGTCGTTGCAGACTTTGAATCATTAATATCTCATTTGAAAGCAGCAGAAGAGATTCGATTAATTAAATATTGTTTCAGGCATAATTCAGTGGGCTCCAGATATTTTAAAAGAGAGAATTTTGCTTACGCCGGAAATATTGTCTCAGGCGGAATGTGGTGGGCAGCCAAATAATGAAGAGGGGGCATTTTTTTAGACAAAACATGCACTCCACCTTCATTTGGATCTTCGATAGCTTGTTGTTGGTCTGCATCGCTCACTCCCTCTCTCCCTCCTCATTTTAATGATCTTCCTTCCTGAAACTTTCTGGGTGAAGAAGTCACATAGTTGGCTCTGTAATAGCCTGTAGATGCTGTGGGGCAGTGCTGGTGTTGTGCGTTCTTTCTTTCTTTCTTTCTTTCTTTCTTTCTTTCTTTCTTTCTGTCTTCTTGGCCAGAGAGCGCCAAAAGGCTCATAAGCAAAACAAATCAAATCCTGCAAAATCTGACTTGCAGGAAACTGGAACTTCGCCAACTTCATCAGCGAGAGAGGGGAAAAAAACCCAAAGCCTCAGATGGTTTCATATGGAAAAGAAACACGAGACAAACTAAGAACAAACCAAAGTGACCTGCGCTCTCCCATGAAAGCGAATGTTGAAAGCGTCTCCGCGGTGAATTTCCCTGCCAGCGAGGTTTATCTTGTTGCATTCCCCAGTTACTCATCAGCATCTCAAATGGATAACACACACACACGCACACGTACACTCTTCACCCTCACCCCCACACCGGTGTGCAACTGTACAATACTGCAAAACTGCAATACATTGCCCTCGCCCTTGCAGATCTCCCTGTGAAACCCGCACACCACTGTAGGAAACAGTAAGATGAAATCTGAATTAAAATGTTCCTCACCATACACCAACTTTAAAAAGTAACTTTGCATATGAAATGTGAAAAACATATGTAATTGACACATTACATAATTGCAGTCAAGCGTATTCCGATAGCCCTTAATCACAGCTCAGCCTCAAGGGGCTTCACAAGCTTCACATTTCACAAAGAAATCAGAGGCATCCCTAAGTTTAAAGCCCCACCCAGGCCAAATAAAACTTCCAGAAGAACCTACTTGGGATAGAAAAATGGAAGAAACCTTCAGAAGGGGTTCACACAGGGAGGATTTCCCCCATTCCAGGATGGCCATAGATGGACTGCAATGGAGGCTGAGGGGGCAATTTTCTACGAGACAGTATCAGAGTCTATAACAACATAAATGCATAACTCACCTGAACTTGGATATAAAGTCAATCACATTCTATCAATCCCATTCCCCACAACACCTGCTTGAGCTCCACCCCCTACGGTGACATGAAATAGGTCTCCAACCAGCTAAATAAAGATGGTCCCACTGACCCTGTTCCTAACCTTTGTTTTTCCATGGTCTTCCAAGTTGCCAACTTGGCTTGACTGAGGAGTAAATGAAGTAGACAATTACGTCTTTTGTTGACCACAATATAAATAGTGGATGGGAGAGAGGGAGAGACATGAAGAAGTTGAGGAAACAAGGACTGAGGTTAAACAGAGGGAACGGGAGGATGGAGGGGAGATGGATAAGCAAAGCTCATACCTGTGAGAGAGGACATTGACAAGGGGAAGACCAACTGAAATGGGAAGGGATGCTGAACCAGAGCTACCAGAGGAAAGAGAGAGTGGGAGACGGTGAGAGGAGGGGGGGGGTGCATGGTGAGAGAGAAAGAGAGAGGTGTGTTCCGGACAAGCTGTTGGTCACGCTCTGCTGTCACCTTCTCTCTGACCGGAATTCGGGCCTCCCTCGACGCTGCTGCTTCCATCTGTTCCCCCAGTGCCCCAACGCCGAGACTCCAGGACAGCCTGCCGCACCAGGCCTTCGTGGCTGCCTGTCTGCCTGTCTGTCTGTCTATCTTGGAATACTCTCTCACTAGAGACCATGCTAGCCCCCTGTTTATTTGCTGTGGCATGCCAATAAGATGCTAACGAGACAAACCACCGGGCAGGATTTACAGTCTGAGTGGGGACTGTTAACCTTGACACTGAATCTGAGAAACCTCTCAATCATTTCAATGAAGGGTTCGAATGTGAAAATCCAAACTATGTGTTGAAATTGTCAAATTTCGGATTCCGTCTGTTGCCGCAAGGTGACGTTATTGGAACTAAGTAATATGTTGTGAATAAAAATATCAGTGTTATTATAACATTAATGTTAGATGTCACCATTTTCACAGATGGGGTGCTTCGATTTTCTGATCCGTTCAGGGCTTAAGCTTCCTCGCGGTTTTGCAAGGCAAGGTATTCAAAATTTGTTGTGCAGTTCCTTGGTTCTTGTTTGCTTCGGCAACAAACAAATTGAGCCCATATGACAGTAAAATGTGTTTTTGATAAAGGCAGTAGTTAATTTTTTCCTTGAAAAATGAACAACACACTCGTCGAAGAGAAAGAGATTGCAAATCTCACAAAAATATTTTGTCTTCAGTTGTTAATCACAACATACGACGATGTGCGGACGGCATAATGTTTTTTGTTTGCATTTTATAGCTAATGTATGTGTGGTGCAATAACTTGATTTTCTTCACTAAACCGTCATTTCATATATAATTTGACGTGTAAGCCTCTTAGTGTTAATAACTCGTCTTTGTTTGAAGAATCTGAACGCTCCCTTTTATACCAGAAGCGGTACACAAACCCTAACCTATAGCCTAATTTCTCCCCCCTTGAAGAGGAAAACGATTCCTTTTAAATTTCACTGACGCAAACAACAGTCAAACCCTTGGATTATTATCCCCCCCCTCCTCCTCTATCTGGTAAAGACATCTTACTGAAGGAGCGCCTTTGTGTTAACTTTAAAACATTTCCAATTACAAAGGGCGGAGGGGGGTTTGGAGAAGAGGGGGTGGGTTAAGATCTCTCTGTGGAGTTCCGCTCCGACTCAGCGTTTGATCTCGTCTTCCACGGGGACCTCCTCCTCCCTGCCTCTCTCCTTCCTCCCTCTACCGCTCTGTTCATCCTCTTCCACCTCCTCCTCTTCCTCCCGCACCACCTGCAGAAGCTCCGGTTCAGCTTAGTCCACCTGGGAGCCTATAATATAATGGGGATGTCGATAAATTTTGCTCTGGCTACCTAAAAAGTGGTGAGCCATAAGATTCTCTGTTCTGGGCGCGTCCCAGAATTCCATTCAAAACGCCGGCGACACTTTTCTCCAAAGTTTGCCGTCTCCGATCGATTGGTCTTTGTTGTCGTTTTCCTTGGTCACTTGAGTTGATGGGCATCTTTAAGGCCTGTACTCGAAAGTATTTTCAGCAAGTCTTTCCAAGTCTTTGATTTAAGCAAGCCAATCTGTAATGTCGATTGAAGACAGAAGAGACCTGACAGAGATGGACAGGAGACTAGAAAAACTAGAACCCTGCATAAAAAACATGTTTTGAATCAAGTCTTCTAAAGTCTTTGGCAAGGAAGTCTAAAATATCTATTAAAATAGAAGAGCCCTGAGAACTACAAAGAGACTAGACTAGAGACTAGAACCATTCATAAAAAATGTGTTATGTTGATTAATAAGTCAACATTATTTATAATAACAGAAGAAAATGGTTTATCCAATGAGATTAGGGTTAGGGTTAGGGTTAGGGTTAGGGTTAGGGTTAGGGTTGGTCTGTTTTGGGTGGATTACTGACGATGTGCACGCAAGCGATGGGGTGCCTGCAATAGGTGAGCCAAAACAGACATTGTAATTTTATTTTAAATATAGGTTATTTTACTTTACTCCGTTCCCTTACGGAGCGAAACAAGCACCGTGCGTAATGGCGATTGTTTCACCCAGTCCCCCCCTACAAGTTATGTAGATTTACTATTCCAGGAATAAAATTAAAGACACCGATGTTTTGAGGTTTCCACCTTCTTTTCGCCACAGTTTGCCTTCTTCTACCCCTTATGTTGATATTTTTCTTGGTCCCCTGAGTTGGTAGGGGTATTTTTGCACCTGGATTCAAAAGTCTTTGAAGCAATAGTGGTGGGTCATTCATGAACGATTGGTTCTTTTTGACCTAATCTTTTAAGTGAACAAAATGAACGGAATCCTCCTCCAAAACGATTAGTTCTTTTTAGTCTCGGCCTTGCGCCAAAAGCTACCGCTTAATGTTGTCGCAGACGAAGACTTTAGAACAAACAACCCGACGCGGCAGTGGTGGTGGCTGGGGACTTACATTAATTTCCCTCAACACCTCACGTGTGCCACCAGGGGAGAAAGAATTTTGGACCACTGCTACACAACGTACAAGACCGTCTCACTCCCTGCTTTCGGGAAATCCGATCACGCCGTCATCACGATGCTTCCTGTTTACAAGCCTTGCATCGTGTGTGGAAAGGTAGTAACGAGGGACATAAAGTGGTGGTCGGACCAATCAGAGGCTTCAGAATGCTCTGAGTGACGTAGACTGGGACATGTTCCCATCAATTTCCAGCCAGTTTACGGAAGTAGCTATGAGCTTCATAGCCACGGTAGCGGACAGCATCATACCCTCTGTGACCCTCAGAAACAGTGGGTGGATAAATCCATCCGCGGTGCTCTGAATGCTCGCATGGCCACTGACAACGACGGTCTTGTATCCGGATATGGACAATTGCAAAGCTGCGTCATACAATCTGTGGAGGGCGGTGAAGGACACTAAACGGATGTACAGGGACAGATGGAGCAACGGGACACCAGATGCTTGTGGTAGGGGTTGCAGACTATTACAGACTACAAGAACAGCTCCTCCCCAGCCACGAGTGTGAACGCCTCCCTAGCCAACGAACTGAACTCCTTTAATGCGCGGTTTGAGGCTGGAAACAACACCACTAGCTCGCTGGCTAATTAGAGTTACATCGCTGGGTATGAGCGTGCACTCTCAGTGTCTGAGCATGACGTCAGGAGGGTTCTGATGCGTGTGAACACCAGGAAAGCTACGGGGCCAGATGACACATTCAACGCCTACCTGGCCATGTCGGTAGTCCCGTCCTGCTTTAGGAGGTCCACTGTCATCCCTGCCTGAATGACTGCCGTCCGGTGGCCCTCACCTCAGTGGTCATGAAGTGCTTTGAGAGGCTGATTAAGGATTACATACGCCTCCCTCCCTGCACCTTGGACCCGCTGCAGTTCACGTACAGGCAGAACAGATCCACGGACGACGCGGCCTCCCAGGTACTGCACACCATGCTCACGCACCTTGATGGAACGGAAGGGGGCCTATGTGTGATTGCTGTTCATCGACTATAGTTCACCTTTCAATACCATAGTCCCCACCAGACTGGCTGTCAAGCTGCGAGAGCTGGGGACTGAACACCTCACATTGTGCTTGGATCCTGGACTTCCTCACAGTCTAGCCCACGGTGGTTAAGGTGGGGAGGCACATGTCCAGCTCCCTCACCCTGAACACAGGATTCCTCCATCGTTGCTTCCTCAGCCCCCTACTGTACTCCCTGTACACACATAACTGTGGGACCAGGTCGAGCTCCAACACCATCATCAAGTTTGCTGATCACACCGTCGTGGTGGGCCTGATCAACGACGACGATGAGAAGGCCTACCATGAGGAGGCTAACCTGTCACTCTGTTACCAGGACAACAGCCTCTTCCTGAACGTCAACAAAACTAAGGAGCTTATTATGGACTTTAGGAGAGGATTACAACTGAGGGCGCATGCGCCGGTGGTGATTAATGGGGCTTGTTGACAGGGTGAGCAGCTTCAAGTACCTAGGAGGCAACATCACTTAGAACTTAACATGGACTTTACATACAGACACTCGGGTGAGAAAGGCGAGGCAGCATCTTTACCACCTCAGGCAGTTGACGAAATTCAGGGTCTCTGTGAGGATCCTCAAGTCCTTCTACTCTAGAGCAGTGGAGTACATCCTGGGTTCAGGAATTGTACTGCTCAGGACAGGCGGGCCCTACAGAGGGTGGTGCGTTCAGCTGAACGTACCACTGGAACTACCCTCCTGCAGGACTAATACACCAGGAGTTGTAGTAGCAGAGCCTGCAGGATCATGAAGGATCCTCACCACCCCAACAATGGGCTGTTCCAGCTGCTGCAGTTGGGCAACGGCCTCCGCAGTCACACAGCGAGGACAGAGAGACTGAGACGGAGTTTCTTACCGCAAGCCATAAGGACTGTCAATGCTGAACTCACCAGGGGTCCTCACTGAGCCACACACATAGGCCCCACTGCCTTACTGTACCATATGTAGCATACTGTACTGCAGACTGTATTACTGCTCTGGGTTACTGCATACCGTGCTGTATTGCTGTTCTGTTCGGTGTTACTGTATTGCTGTGTCGTACTGTTGCATACTGGACTTATCTCCTCACACACTACCTCACTTTATTCACATGCTACTTTACTGCACATATCTGTATATACAAATAGCCTATCCATATACATAAGTCTATTCCCTTTACTTCTAGTTTGTACCCCCACTCTGTATTTTCTTTTTTAGTCTTATTTTATTTTATTTTACATTATTTTTGTGTATTATTCTATTCACTAACTGCATTACGTTTTAGGAATCAGTTTGTTTCAGCTAGCTAGCTAGGTAGAAATTTGGTAAGCTATTGTGTTCAGTTTAGAACTTATTGTGCACATTTCACTGCATGTATGAATCTATGTACATGTATGTGACAAATAAACCTCTTGAATCTTGAATCTTGACTCCTGAAACCGTATTGGGCAGATATTATACACGCATGATCCAGAGGCAGAAATTAAAGGGGGGATAGGGGGATCCGGACCCCCCCCCCATCCAGGAAAAAACAGATAGTTGGCGCGATAAATGGAGCGAAAAAAACGGCGCACGTAACGCGAACGGTTTCGCCGTGACTCTCTTACCCCCCAATGCAGCACCTGTACAGGAGACTAGAAAAACTAGAATCCTGCATATAAAATGTTTTATGTCGATTTGCAATCAACATTATTCATTTTAAATAGATTGTTCTGGGTGGATGTCACTACTTGTCTTGTCTTGACTGCGCTAAACCACTTTCTTTTGTCCAAAGTTTGCCTTCTTCTGATCAATTGATTTGTTCTGGTCTTTTGAGGTGATGAATGTTCATCCGTATCGACAGTTTGCTGACCACAACGACCTACGCTGCTTTATCAAATTCCCCTGTGGCTGCCTTTCACTCGCTGGGAAAGGCGGACCCCGCCACCAACAACGGATTATTGCGGATTATCGCTTTAATGTTGATCTTTGCACCTGGAATTACAGCTGCTGGGACCTTCTTGAATAGCTTGCAGTGTGTGTGTGTGCGTGTGTGTGTGTGTGTGTGTGTGTGTGTGTGTGTGTGTGTGTGCGTGTGTGTGTGTGTGTGTGTGTGTGTGTGTGTGTGTGTGTGTGTGTGTGTGTGTGTGTGTGTGCGTGCGTGTGTGTGTGTATGTGCGTGTGGGTTGGAGGTGTCACTGTACCTCTGTACCTATATAAGACCTAATAAAAGCCACTCTGAGTAAGTATTACCCCCACAGCCATGCAGAACAAATTACGTTTAATGGGGTTTCTTTTTGCCCTTTTCACAATTCGCTTCAAAATTTCAATTTAGCGCTTAATGTTGAGGTTTTCCTTCAACGTATTATGGAGCAATATTATCCCAATTAAAGCGCCGGGGAACATTAAATTAAACGCATTAGCACAATATGCCGGTGGAAAAAGCTGTTTGAAGCCAGTTCTGTTGCGGGCAAATGATGCGGCATGTGGAACCGTGCGAGAAGAGGTTGGACATTAGAACTCAATTATTTAGTCATTTTGCTTTTATCTCCCATAGGAGGTTGTCGGCATTGAACACAGTGCATATTAGTAATCTGCACTATAATATGCATTTTATGAGTTAAAATCATCGCAATGTGTTTGGTTTATGTCCCATTTGGTAAATGCAAGATCCGCCTGTGCTGCTGCCTGTTTTAACGTATGAACCTTTAAGTATTAGTAATTCTTCTAAGTATACTGTACGATAAGTTGTTTTTTTCTAATGGAGATTATTAATGATTAAAGTTAATTCCATGAAACGCTACATAATTGCAAAGCTTCCATGTGCAATTTTGAAAGTATACATGGACATTAAACCTCTGAACAAAACCAGATAGGCCAGAAATGCAAAAGGGTATTATAGATATGATATCGAGTATATTTGATTGTGATGAAGGCAGTTTTAGTTTCTCCTTAGAAAAATAAACAATCCACTATTTGAAGAGAATAAGATAAGAAAAATATCACAAAAATATTTTCTCTTCTGTTGTAGTATTACATTACGTGACGTACGGCGATTCGCAGACGACACAGTATTGTTCATTTGCATTTGACAGCTAATGCATGAGTGTGACAACATAATCGACATCGCTGATCTGTGTGGAAGGAGTTTTGGATGAAACCCCGAAGCCGAACCGCTTTGCGTTTGACGTTCTAACTTCTCTGGAAATCAAAAAATGATAACCATAAATAAGTGACAAAACAACAAAAAGAAGCCAAGACCCAGATGGTTGGACCCACACCCAGCCCAAGCTTGTGGACTGGTCACATGACTTCCTGCCCCCCTCCCCCCCACCGCCCACCCTTCTCTCCACCACCCTTCACCACCTCTCTTCTCTCGCTCCATCCCTCTCTCCCACCTCTCCCTCACAGCAGTTGGTGTCACTACCAGTGCAGCCTGTGTGAATTCGGAGCCCCTGCTGAACAGATTGGCTACTCTGTGAAGGGAAAAGTCTCCTAATCTACCGCCGGCTGCTCCATCCACGCTCCATCCCCTGCACCGTCCTCCTCTCTATCCTTCCTTCTTTCTCTCTTTCCGTCCACCTCTCCCTCTATCTGTCTGTCTTTCTCGACGCGGAATGTTCTGGAAGTAATTGGGGGGCTCGAAGACCGCTTATGCCAAATTTATTAAGATTTCTGGAGACATTTGGCGAAGAGGGAAAAAAATAATCCATCCCAAAACCATAAATATGGCCAAAAAGAGCCTTTGAAAACATTACTTTAACATTAGTAAATTCAAGTCTTCAAGGATCTGTGGAATGCTCCATTCTGATTGGTCGATAGCGGCAATCACCGGTCAGTTATTTCTGAAAAATGACCGCAGCTCGCCCAGCTCGGAACCAGATCGAAGGGAAGCGGGTTGAGGGCCGAGCGAGCCGCAGTCGACTCCGCGTGAGGGCCCCACAGTCCCCCCGGTGCACACCACATTTGTTTACCGCGACCGTGTGGAGACAATATCACCCAGAAAAATACGGGGAGAATTGCTTATAGAATTATTTTAGTTCCAAATCGAACGCTCGTTTCGGTCGATTTTCGATTTCAAACGGGAATCGTGACACCCCTATGCGCCACGGCCTTTCTAGTGGGAGCCACGTTGTTGTGAGCTCTTAAAGTAGACAGTTCTAGTTATCAAACCATTTAAAAAAAATGTCTGTCTCAATGTATTGTTTTATAGTAAGTAGCGGTGTAATAAGCGTGACAACGTACAGCCAGCCTGTCATCATCATAAAATAACCGGTAATCGCTAATCATCAAGGAAACAAGAGATAATTATTATACATATATTATTTTCATTTCAATGTATATATTTGTGAGTTCAGTGTATATCATCTTACTCCGTACTTCACATTCCCCACCAAACTGCTGTAGCGCACAAATGTCCCCCATTAATAAGGGATTGATAAGATGCTGTCTTATCTTATCCTAAAGTCTGAATACACTGAAAAATGTTTACATACATATTTATCACATACATATTTATTTTTCATTTGGGGACATATTGTTTGGAAGTGCGAGGGCGCCTCAAAACTGGGAACAGAGGATGAGACCGCCCCCCCCCCCCCAACACAACATTTAATGGTGACGGTGTTCCGGAGCCCGACGGCTGCTTTTTGTGGGGCCCGTCCTCATTTCTCCCCTCACCGTAACCCTCCGCTCGCACCATGAAAGTGAGTGCCTCCGATGGGCTCTGCAGCCAAACCGTCGCCGGCGGCGCTCAATCCCTTCCGTCGGGCCGTCACCGTGGACCGGTGGAAGAATCTCCACTTAAAGGGGCCCCGGCGCGCGCACACGCACGTGCACGCGAGCTGTCACACTCGGGCTGTTTTGCACGTAAGATCACACACGTAGTAAAGTGTTTGTGGGGGGGAACCTAAGGATGCACAGGAATACATACAATGCATAAATACATAGATAATTACAATACACTGAAATATGGACACACACTCAAAACCAAATTCAAAACCATGCGCACACACATTGTGGACAGTGTAGTCAGACATGCTTACAAATTAATGTGTGCACACCCACGCTCACACACACACACACACACACACACACACACACAGGCACACACACATGCACACCAACCATACAGGACTCTTACTCAGTCACACCAACACGCACTTTCATTCACACACATGGACTCAGTTACGCACTCCCAAAACACACACACACACACACACACACACACACACACACACACACACACACACACACACACGTGCGCACACACACACACACACACACACCCCCCAACCCCCCCCACACACACACACAGACACACACACACCCTCTCTCGGTGGCTATCATCCAAACTCCTCAGCCAGAACCCTTGAGTGCTGCGAGGCCGGGGACTAATGACTCCACACACACTGGCACAATGTCCCTGCTCCTCTTCAGCCCAAATGTCATCTTTGCCGTAAATTTCAGGAAGAAACAGCAGTAAAAAAAATACTGAGTTGGGGGGTTGAGGGGGTGAGGTCATCATACATGCACTTCTTCTTTCAAAGGTTTTTTTGAAGGCTTTTAAAGAGTAGGAGGAAAAGAAAAAACAGTAAGTGGCTCAAACATGTGAAAAAAAATAATAATATTTAAATTCAAATTTTAAACAACATTTTAGTGTTCTGCCACAGAGAATAAAGCATTAAATAGCACCCCCCCCTTCCAAAATAAAAAATGCAATCCCAACTCCAAAATGAACAAAATGTAAACGGTATTTTCAAAGGTATTTTATTTAACTGTATTCAATTACATTTTTGTTCTTTGTGCTATTTAATATTTGTTTTTGACTTTTAAAACACTATAATCTTATTCAAAATAAAAAAATTAATGTGAATTTAATGATATATATATATTTCCCCTTGCTTTATTAAACATAGAGCTACACTTTTTTCTACTTACAGTACGCTTAAATATCACTTCTTTAAACCGGCGACATTGCGTGCTGACAAAAACTCGACGATTCCTTTCATAGAAGACAGCTGTTCTTCTTTTTCCATCCCTGTGGATAAATCACAGTGTGGCAGCAACAAAAGCACTTAAATCCGTTCCACCTGCACCGCATCGTACCTGGAGGTGGAGTTCCGCTCGGTGGGGGTTTGGGCGTTGGGGGACATGGCGGGTTGGCGGTGGAGGGGAAGAGTTTTTGACATGGCGGCGGCAGCGTCAGCCAAGAGCGCCGTGCACAGCCGTCTAATCACATTTCATATTCGCCTCGGCCGCCGCAGTGTTGATTATCCGGCTCTTGTGGCGGGGCGCGGGCATGTTGATCTGGAGAGCCGGTGATTAAAATTTGACCCGTCGTCTTGGAGAGGGGGAGGAAGCGGGGGAGGGGGGCGCAATTGCCCCCGTAGGCCTGTGTGTGTGTGTGTGTTTGTGTGTGTGCGCGTGTGTGCGCGTGTGCGTGTGTGTGTGTGTTTGTGTGTGGGTGTATTCATGTGCCACTAATTATTAGAATCCTTGCTCCTCTGCTCGTGCTCCATGCTTATGTATGACTCCAATGTATAGACGTTGACGTCCAAACGACACAAATACCCTGCGATTAATTGCGATTGATCGTTTCCAACATGATTCTTAAACATTTCAACGTGAACTCGTTTCGCTCGTCAGGTCAAGGGTTTGTCGCTTTATTTTCAGAGACTATCACTCACTTTGGTCATAGGGCCTCGAACCCATTGACCGGTTTTGGTCGAAACACCCTTGGTACCAACACAGAATTGGGGAAAGACACATTGAATTAACTGCTAAGAAATAGCGTTATCATATAAAACTCATAGAATAAAGCTTGACACAGTTACACCTGTAAGAACCACCTTTATCGCCTGGAGCGCCAATTGGTCAGAATTGGTCGCGAGGCTCAAACCGCGGGTTGAAACCCAAATTCGGTCTATCTTTTAACTGGAGCCACAGTTAATTAAATAAAAATATAAATGTGTTTGCGGCTGGAAACCCTCACTGCCCGTGTCTCCCTGAAACGAATAATCTCAACGGCCACATGCGTCACGACCTTGAACAAGGCACCGAACAAACCGCCCGAACCCCCCTTTTTTTTTTTCTGGACGGGTGCGTCACCTCAAACAAACAGGATTCCATGTAAAAACAAAAAAAGAAAAAACCCTCCTCCTACTCCCCGCTTTACCCCAGGGTTCCGTAATGAAGCGACCGAGGAGAAGGGGATGGCTCCAAACCAGTGTAAAAAAAAAAAAAAAAAGAGGGAGAATAAGGGAGGGGGGAGCGGACCACCAGGTGCAGGCCCCCGGGTCGGCGGAGGAGCAACTCCGCTCTCTCCAACAAACCCCCGGGACGGAGAGATGGCACTTCCAGCCGTCGAGCCAAAAGACATTTTCAAGTGTGCACTTCAAAGGACCCCTTGGATTATGTTCGCACACAGCCCGTCCTGGGGGGATCCTTTGAAGAGAAACTTACTGCCGAGCCACTGGTGGCTGCTGTGTGTGTGTGTGTGTGTGTGTGTGTGTGTGTGTGTGTGTGTGTGTGTGTGTTTGTTTGTTTGTTTGTCTAAACCCATTTTACTCACTCCTTTCGCTAACCTCCCTTTCACTTTTTTTTCCTCTCTCTCGTTCTCTGTGAAAGTTTCCAGGCTAGATCTTTTTTTTTTTTTTACGATTTTGAGTTATTTCCCTCAAAAGCTGCAGTGTGAGGATGAGATTTTGAGTGTTATTCTGTTTAATTCTAAAAGGACTTAAACATTTGACATTTCTTTGAAGGCTCCCTTCGACTACATTTTGGCAAGACGAGTTGATCCGTATAGCACATTTCATACACAAGGGCGATTCAAAGTGCTTTACATCAGACATTTAAATACATAACATATTTAATGTCATCAAAGCAAAGAAGAAGAAAAGAGCGATAAAAGCCTATAACTAAAAGGCTTAAACAGATAAAGGATGATAAAATCCTTAAATAAGTGACAAAGAAAACAGGTTAAAGTGCAAATTAAGACAGGCCTATGCACTTGGTTGCCCTTACTACCGACTACAACATGGCGAGACTCGGTTTGGTCATTGGTACTCGAACCCAGCCTACACACTTATCCGTGGCGGGACTCAAACCTTTACACAGCTTGGTTATTGGGACTCGAACCTAGCCTACAATACTTAACAATGGTGGGACTCAAACCTACAACAACTTTGGTCGTCGGGACTCGAACCCAGCCTACTTGCTCAAACATGGTGGGACTCAAACCTTCACCCAGTTTGGTTATTTGGACTTTCACCCAATGACCAGAGTTGGTCGAACCAGGTTGGCTCTTTAAAAGACCAGCACGGGAATTGGGTTAGGGTTAGGGTTAGGGTTAGGGTTAGACTAGTGGAATGATATACGAGATATGATATAGTCTCATATGATATAGTCTCATGAAGCAACATGTGCAATCAAGCTTCATACATGTTCCTCACTCAGCACCACCCTGATCGGAGCTGCTGCATCATGTCACTGACGGCAACTTGATTGGCTAAAATGAGGTAAGGATCAGGCTCAAACCACTGCTTCTGTTTCGGGTTGCTCCCTTGTTCCCCTGTGGGATTTGCGGAGTTTGCAGAAAAAACTACGGAGTGAAGAAAATGTGGAATGAAGAAAATCTTAATTCTGCATCCCAAGTGAAGGGCACCAACGAGCCAAACAAACGGGTCGATGCAATCTGTGCGCCGGCCGGAAAACTCTTCCACTCAACCTAGCGTTGGGCAGAGTGCATTTCGGGAATGTGTTAAAGAGAAAAGGTGGTGGTGGTGGTGGTGGTGGTGGTGGTGGTGGTGGTGGCGGCGGCGGAGGATTGGAGGGATGGGGGAGTCAGCCACCAGCCCCCCAAGCAGCTCCACCATCTGCGTAGGAAGGTGGCAGGCGCGCGGTGATTGACCCCTTTAATTGATGCCGCTTTAATTATGATAATCGCCTGCCAGAGATGCCGTTGTTTCCCATTGCTGAGCCCTCCCTCCCTCCCTCCCTCTCCCTCTCCCTCTCCCTCTCTCTCTCTCTCGCTCTGTTCTCTCCAATCCGTTTTTGTGTCCTACAGATGTTTGTTTGTCTCCGCGGCGCACAGCGTCATTTTTGTCGGGCGGGGAAACGACGGACGACTTTGCAGCGCCACCGCGACAACGTGCTGATATTCCCGAGCGATGGGCGTCGGGGGACGTAGCGGACGAGCCGAGCGAAAAACGAAAACACCCGACAACGGGCGTTCCAGGCTTTATCATCGGGGCTTTGTCCGTTGCCCGGTCTTCTGATCCGCTGTAATTCTCCGTTTTAAACCTGGTTGAAAATGTACCACCTTGGGGCAAGGTAGTTGCCGATGATGGCCGTTCAGCTTTCAGCGATGGTTGTCCGGGGTGAGAACCAGATCATATTTACATTTGCATTTAACATTTTTTGAAACACGCCCTCATATTCGGACAAATTTGGTCACCTCCCCCCGTTTTCACCTCCCCGTCGGAGGCGGAGATGATTTTGGCTTTGGTTTTGGGCGAGTTTGAGTGTCAATTCATCGGCATAATTGTTCTCTCATATGTTGCTTATCCGTCGGTGGATCGTCTCCAGGGCCGCTGTGAGACAGCAGGTGGAAGGGGTGTTACCTCCGGTCCCTGGTTCCCAACACCACGCAGGCGTAGGAGCCCAAACCGGAGCTTAATAGGCCTTTAGAGGGACCGCGGGGGTGCCGGTGAGGTTTTAGTGGTTATGTCACACCGGTCAGGCCTTTGGGGGTTAAAAAATTTAAAAAAGATTTGTCTCTCACTGGCCCCCGAGCTGTAGAGCCTTGCTGAACGGGCCCTTCCCTGACCCAGGGCCCGGTGGGGGGGACGGGGAGGGAGGGGATGAGGAGTGACACCGCGGTTCACGGGGTTAATTTGTGTAACCGGCGAATTTGCATACAAATGAAGAACGACAGAATTTCTCTGGTTTTCCCTCTCTCTCTCTCTCTCTCTCTCTCTCTCTCTCTCTGAAAAAACTTTCAATGTCATCCTGAATCAAGCGGGGGTGGGGTGGGGGGGGGGCTTCTTCTTCTCCGCCCACCCCCACTCCCCCGCCCTCTCCCCCACCAACACTCTGTTTGAAGAATATTCATTACTGGTGAAGCCGGGGCACCTTGTTTTGCTATTAATCTCCACCGCAGGTCAACGACTTAATTTGCTCAAACTTTATCGCCGGCTCCGTTCACTTCTCTCCTCTTTTCCTCTTTCCCACTTTTCCTCGCCGCCGCCGCCGCCGCCACCGCCGCCGCCGCCGCCGCCGCCGCCGCTTTGTAGCGACGGTTTTCTAAAGTTCCCCCGTAACATCTCTTCACAGGGCGGCGGCTAAGCTTTTCAAACGGCGCCACAAAGGAACAGTAACTCGCCTCTCTCAAAGAGTTTTGAAGACATAAATGAAATAACTTGAGAGGGAAATATACACTGCTGCTTTAGATTGGACCACCCAGCCCCCCCTCCCCCCCAACCCCCCCAACCCCGCCCCCCAACATCCGACAACAACTTCTGGGGAGATTTCCTTTCTCTCTCTCTCTCTCTCTCTCTCTCTGTCTAACTCTCTCTCTCGCTTCTTGTCTTTTTCATGATTGAAGTGATTGTTTTTTTTCTAATCTAGGGGAAATTACTCACAAAAAAGGGTCATATAATCATAGCGGTGCATGTGTGTGTGTGTGTGTGTGTGTGTGTGTGTGTGCGTGTGCGTGTGCGTGTGCGTGTGTGTGTGTGTGGTTTATCTGTGTGTGTGGTCTTTATACTGTATGTCTGTGTGTGTGCGTGTGTGCGTGTGTCCTTGTGTACCTATGTGCGACTGTGTATGAACTTAGAGGTGGTTTTATACAGCCACTACAAAATGATTTCCTTCTCACCTTAAAATACATGAAAACGATACGACTGGCAACTCCAAAATTATGTCTGGCTTTTGTTTTAATTATTAATTAGATCCAAGTAAAACTTTTTATATGCTTTTTAATAAAATATTAAAATCTTTCAAGTGGATCCATTGTTCATTTTTGGGCAATTTGTATATGAAGTCTCTCTCTGTTGGAGTGGCTTGTGTAACTTCATCCAGAGTGTGTGTGTGTGTGTGTGTGTGTGTGTGTGTGTGTGTGTGTGTGTGTGTGTGTGTGTGTGTGTGTGTGTGACGCGCTCAGAGGGACATCACGCCTGTATGCGTGGTCTATTTGCGTATGGGTGTGTGTTGTGTCAACATGTGTTTTTGTACTATCACTACAAAATTATTTACTTCTCACCCTAAATAACATCAGATCGATATGACGGTCAACAGCAAAAAGCTTGTTTGACTTTTGTTTTAAAATGATTTATGTCATTTTATATGTCTTTATATATCTTTTAACTGGAGCCACAGCTAATTAAATAAAAATATAAATATGTTTGCAACTGCAAAAGCATGTTTGACTTTTGTTAAATTATAAATGTTAATTATTATTATTTCATTTAATTAAAAAAATAAAATAACTTAAAAACATAAAAAAAAAATTGTAGAATGAAAACATATAATAAAATAATGCATTTGAAAGATATATCCCATATGTATTAATTTATTGAACCACACAACTACTCAGTCAGTCAAAGTGATTATTTGAGTTATAACCTGCTCGCTACTAAAATGAAGGTATTGCATTCCGCAGGCTGGCTGAAAACAAAACCTTGTGTTTTCCATTGTAATTGGACAAATGCGAAGCCATTGTTTACGTCATAGTTTGTGTGTTTCTCCACAAACTAACAAATCAAAACAGTTGTTTGGGGAAATAAATAGTAAACTCACTAAACTAGAAAGGATTGGATGGAGGCCATGCAAAACCTGCGTAATGTATTCAGTGATTTATGAATTAAACAGCGCAACATAATTCAACACAAATCCCACTATATTTGTGGACCCCGAAAAGTTTTTTCATGACACACTCCAGGCGCTGAGCAGAGCGGGAGCTGCGTTCGGGGGAAGATTGTTTACTGTGAATGTGGCATTGATCAATACTGTACTTGAGAATATATATTGTTTTACCCAAAGTGTATTTTTTTTATTTCTTCTTCTTGTTTTTTTCTTCTTTTAACTAATTAAAATTAATTTGCAGGAATAATTATAAACTGTGTAAAATCATTTTCTGTAAAACTCTATCTAGTTCTGTCTGTCTGTCTGTCTGTCTGTCCGTCTGTCTGTCTCTCTGTCCGTCCATCCATCTGTCTATCTATCTATCTAGTTGTCTGTCTGTCTGTCTGTCTGTCTGTCTGTCTGTCTGTCTGTCTGTCTGTCTGTCTGTCTCTCCGTCCATCTGTCCTTCTATCTATCTGTCTATCTGTCTGTCTGTCCATCCGTCCGTCCGTCTATCTATCTATCTATCTATCTATCTATCTATCTATCTATCTATCTATCTATCTATCTATCTATTTATCTATCTATCTATCTATCTATCCATCTGTCTATCGATCTATCTATCTATCTATCTATCTATCTATTTATCTATCTATCTATCGATCTATCTATCTATCTGTCTGTCTGTCTGTCTCTCTGTCTGTCTGTCTGTCTCTCCGTCCGTCTGTCCTTCTATCTATCTGTCTATCTGTCTGTCTGTCCGTCCGTCTGTCCATCCGTCAGTACGTCTATCTATCTATCTATCTATCTATCTATCTATCTATCTATCTATCTATCTATCTATCTATCCATCTATCTATCTATCTATCTATCTATCTATCTATCTATCCATGTATCTATGTATCTATCTATCCATCTATCTATCTATTTATCTATGTATCTATCGATCTATCTCTTTTAATCTGAGCCATTGTTCTCTCTCACTCATGTAAAATAAATAAAAAAGATATGACTGGCAACCTCAAAAGCATCCATCCATCCATCCATCCATCCATCCATCCATCCATCCATCCATCCATCCATCCATCCATCCATCTATACATCTATCTGGAACAAGTGATATAGACCGTGCTGTAATTAAGTAACTATAATACAGTATCTATTGAGAGCAAAGTCAAAAAGAGCAAACAGACGTCATGAAAAAGAGAAGTAGGTGGTGTTGCGAGAGGGGGAGAAAGTGAAAGAGTGTGAGAATGCAAAAAGACAAAACTCTTGTGAACCGTTGTTTGGATCTTTATGCAAAGAAAAAAAAAAAAAAAAACTCTCTCTTCTCTTTGTGTCGGAGTCTCTTGATCCCCCGTAGGCAAAAGGAGAGGAGGAGTATTGATCTGCTGCTGAAAGGAGAGCGAGAGGCTCTTTCATCAGCGGCTCCCTCCATTACCTTGGACGGCTTTGGGGGGGTGAATGGGGTGTGGGGGGCACCGCGCTCTGGCCCCGTCCAGATTAGGAACCAAAATAACCCTACCTCCTCCCAACCCTTAATAGGTAGTGAACCCCGAGCCGAGGACTGTCTAATTAGCGCTGATCAAAGCTGAGGACTTCATCCCCCCAAAACAAACCTGGGCTGGAGTGAAGTTTCGAGAGCTACTCTTTCCCTTTTTTTTTCCTTTCAATCCTTTTTAATGATATGCACAGCATCCCTGCTTTCCCATCCACCCCTCCATCTGCATGCAGGCGAGCGAGCGAAGCGGAGACGGAACCCGGGGCTGAAATCGGGGCGTGTACCCGGGTGTTTTAGTCACCGAAGGTTCGGCTCTTTTTGAGGAATCGGCTCTTTTGACAGGTGACTCGGTGAAAGCGATCTGCTGAATTTTTCCGACTCTTCGTTGGGTTTGATTCAGCTGCTGTTGCCGAGTCAGGAACGACGAATCTTTTGCCAGAGTGACTCCCGACGCCTGAGTCATTTAAAGATTTAAAACAAGGGTTCGATTTGTGTGAATGTTTTGCGAGTCTTGCACCATAAGTGGTTTTAGGGACCCTCTAAATGTATCCTACAGATCAGGTAGAGAACGCACTTGAGCGGCAAGTTAACCCTTTAAACGCATTCACGAATTTAAGGTTAATGGTTGTATCAATAACATTTTCATTGATTTAAGCCAAAGAAAAAAGGCTTGGACATAGAATGTTAAAATATCTGTTGATAGTTATCAGAAACTGCACAATTAATGAAAAACAGTTCGGATCCAAACTCAGCCTTGGCGAACACAGATCTGGAATCATTAAAACCTCATTCAGAGTTGATGTATCCAGATTTAAACCCCCGCGAGTTGATCTTTGTAAATAAAAGTGACCAACCCTAACGGGAACAACCCAACCCTAACCCCTAACCCCTAACCCTAACCCCTAACCCTAACCCTAACCCTAACCCCTAACCCTAACCCTAACCCTAGCCTTAACATTAACCCTTACCCTTACCCTAACCCTAACATTAACCCTTACCCTTACCCTAACCCAATATTATTCCACAACCGGGTTGAGGAAGGAAGGGATGAGATTAAAATCGTACACCGAAAAGGTGGTCCAGACCATGAAGATGACACACTTGCGGAAACGCAACGACACAACAGTGTTGTAATGACATAATGATTGCATCTTCATGCAATCATGAGGTTTTGTAGGAAAACGTATGTGGATTTCATAACAAATGTACACTGAGAGCAAATGAAGGTTTAGCTCAGTGTGACGAACTTAGAGAAAGGACTAGACCACAGGTTCCAATCCAGGCTTCAGACATCCAACCAGTTTGGCAAAGTAGTATTAGTTTAGTCTACCTTGAATGTGAAAGCTGCCTGGTTCCAACATCTCTGAGATGATCTTCACTGGTTTCTCTTGGCATGAGAGCTAATATTAAAGATAAAGTGCCAACCGCGTACATCTGCCGGTTGACGCGCTACTCAGCCAGAGTCGAAACCGGCAGGCGGCAGAACACAACCTGCCTCTGTGAAAATAACACCATCACACCACCAGGTCACCTTCACACCCAGCAATGTTCTCCAGGAGCTTATAAAAGACGAAGTTGGGGTGTAGGCTTTCGAAAGCTCTCTGGGAATCAAACCGTGAACCCTGAAGTTCCGTCCAACAGAGTTTCTCCTTAAGCCACCGCGTTTTAAATGGCTTGGTTGTGTCTGACAATCATCAAAAAGGAACATCTGCAGTGACTTTGGTGTAAAGCATCTCTGAAATGTTTACGATGCAGCCCCTGATTCGTTCATCAAATCAATCATCTAATTCGGAAGTGTGGTTTACACGGGTATATGGAGCGAACAACATGGTAATTTACAGTGTACTATCCTAATATCCATTCAAATATACAATACAACGTACCCTTAGTAAACAGTCCAATAACTTAATAGTATAATGCTGACCCCCGCGACTAGCACAACAACTGCAATTTAAATTTTCTTGCGGAAAAGGAAATTCAAACAGAAAACATAAAATGGCGAGTTTTCTTTTCGGTTGTATATATTTCCCCCAGTACTTGTATTTTTTCCCTTACGTCACAAACGCAAAATGTGATTGTGAGTATGGAGCCGAGCGTCCAGTTTGGGGAAAAGGCTGATACAGTACCTACCTAGCTAAAACAGGGTCAAACTTCCAAAAATAAAACCCTTTCCTTAAAGGTTCTCATTGGTGAGGGATAGAATACCTTTTCAACAAGTCCATATATGGTGTCTGAAGTCCCCAAACCATGTGTTTTGAAGTTTTTTTGCTGAAAATACCACTCAGATTATGCATTCGGGCCATTATAACATGCCTCAAAACCATAGTGTTCGAAAATGGGCTGTTTCTGTGTGTGTAGCTTTAAATGTAAATGGGCAGCCAGGCCGTTGCTTGTGTGAGCCAATGGGGATTGAGCTTTACTCTGGATGCCATTGCCTTTCGCTGTAAACTTTCACTGATTTCACCTCATCAGTCCACCAAAATCTGTTTCTGGGCAAATTTGAGGTTAGAAATAAGCAATCCAGTTGCTGAATCGTCACTCATATTAGATCTCCAAGGTCTCGTTTAAACGTTCATACCAACCTTAACCACGGTGTCCGGAGCAGCGCGACACTAGGAGCACGCAGGAGACGACGGCGCTTGGGGGCTTTTTTGTTTTGTATAATTCCGGAAAAATAAAATAAACACATCTACGGTTTTGTTCAGAGAAAATGTGGAGCGGATCCCGCACCGCAATCTACAGTCCGGTCAACCTTCCGTGGACACACACACACGCACGCGCGCACACACACACACACACACAGATACTTACATTTCCTTCTGCAGTGTTGTCAAGGACAGTTGGTATAAATTCCTCTTTCTTTTAAAAGATTTGTACTGGTCTGTAGGCCAACAACAGAGCACTTCCCATGATTAGCTCTTACCTTCGGTGATAGTGGGTCCAGCTACGGGTGGGGTTTCTCTAATTCGAATGGAGCCCCACTTGACGTAGGAAGGGGCCGCAATTCTGAACGGCTTATTTCACCACAAGTTTTCTGAAACAGACAGCGCACAAAAAACGGACAGCGTTGTTTTATTTTACAGTGTGTGTTAGTCGGCCCATCAGAGACCCAAATGTATGTGCAACAGCATGAAAAAGTGAGATTTGCATCATAGGTCCCTTTAAGTTAATTTTTCTCACAATTGCATTTTTCTCAAAATAGTTTTAAGGCAACAAGGGAAACTTTGTTAAATTAGATATAACTGTACTCGAAGCCCCATATTAAGGTTCTGGTATCGTGAATTTGGACCTAGAAATTGCCCTGGAAGTACAGTTTAAAAGCCATATGAACTGGAGCGCCGCGATAGTGGTTGATAACAGTTGTTGTCGAGGACGGCAAACCTTGAAGGAGAAACCTGGCTCTCTGTACATACCAATGTACACTTTTTACCCCTGGCGTTAAACACTATCACCTCTCCAGCACACTCTCACGCCCACACAAACCTTCCCACACACACACACGCACACACACACACACACACACACACACACACACACACACACACACACACACACACACACACACACACACACCAGACACACACACACACAAACACACACGCACGCACACACACACACACACACAGATGCCAACAGGCTTTTTAATGGGTGAATGGGTGTTTTTCAAAGCAATGTTACACCTGCATGTCTGGTAAAATTCCCAACCCCCGAGGGAACTCTGTGTTTGTGTGTGTTTGTGTATGTATGTCTGAGCAGTCCTACACATACAGTATGTGTGTACATAGGTGTGTGTGTGTGTGTGTGTGTGTGTGTGTGTGTGTGTGTGTGTGTGTGTGTGTGTGTGTGTGCACATACATCCATGTTTATCATGTATACATTCACCTGAAACCGCCACCATGTCCATTTTTCCCATTTGATGCCTCATGAAACAAAATGACATTAAAGCAGCCCATCTGATGGCCTGTGTGTGTGTGTGTTGTGATTATGTGTGTGTGTGTGTGTGTGTTGTGATTATGTGTGTGTGTGTGTGTGTGTGTGTGTGTGTGTGTGTGTGTGTGTGTGTGTGTGTGTGTGTGTGTGTGTGTGTGTGTGTGTGTGTATGTGTTATGTGTGCGACCGGTGGGGTTTTTTGCCTCCGTGCATTAAGCCTTCCCTCATCCGATGCCGAGCTCCCTGACCCAAATATGGCTGAAAGGCACCATGTGACCTGTTTAGCGCGGCGCGACCGGGGCCCTGTGGCTCGGGGCCATGGGTGGAGGTGGAGGTGGAGGTGGCGGTGGCGGTATGGGGAGAGGGGGCTTGGGGATAGACGAGGTGGGGGTATGGGGGAGTCTATTAAGGGGGGAAGAGCACAGATGCTAGCAGATGGCCGACATATTGTCCGGGGCGATCCACAGTGGTGGAAATAAACGCACAAAGTTTACCTCTGGTCGGAGACACACACACACGCACACACACACACACACACACACACACACACACACACACACACACACACACGCACACACACACACACGCACACACACACACACACACACACACACACACACACACACACACACACACACGCACACACACACACACGCACACACACGCACACACACACACACACACACACACACACACACACACTTCGAAATACGCAAATTACAAACAAAATGTTAAGAGCCCAGTGGTGGGGTTCATGTGTGCGTCATGTTTTTTATTTTTAAATTTAAGTATTTTGTTTAATTATTTGTTATTATTATCAATATTATTATTATTATTATTATTATTATTATTATTATTATTATTAATATTATTATTATTAGTAGTAGTAGTAGTAGCAGGAGTAGTAGAAGTAGTAGTAGTAGTAGTAGTATTAGTAGTAGTAGTAGTAGTACTGTATCTTATTTTTGTGTGTGGTTGTTTCTTTTTAATGTATTAATCATTTTTATTAATCTATTTATTAATGTAAAAACATTTTTTTTCTATTTTCTAGTATTTTAATTTAAGGTTTTAACATGCAGGCAGGTAACGCACATACAACGGCTACAGATCAGTTATACAAATATATATCATATATAGAAACAAGTATGAAAAAAAACAGCTGCCAGACAATATGTATAAAGCCTGTATACACTGTAAATGTATAGTTTTACCACTTTTTAAGGTGGCCCCGTTCATCCAGCTTCATGTACAAGGAATTTGTCCTGGCAGTAGTTGTTGCATTGTAGTGCAAGTGACAGTGGCATAAAAAAATGCTTAACAGTCAAAAAAAAAAAAAAGAAATTAAATATATACAGAATATACCAAGTAGACTGTAGGATGCAGGTATTGATTGGTTATGAATATAAATACAAATATGGTGGATATTTCTGTACATGATGAAAACAAATAATAAGAATAATACATATACAACAGTATGAACATGGCCATAACATTGGTTATATTAAGTTATTATTATACAGTATATGTATAACTTATAACAGTGTTATTACAACCTACTACCTTTACTGCCCTATCGCAAGCATACACACTCACCCAGGCATGTGCACGGATGCAAATGTGCCCACTGGCTATGACAAAGCTGTCTGTCCTCATTTGTAGGTTTGGGCCCAGGGACAAATGGGAGCATGTTGGTGGCGGCTGGTGGGGCCAGGGCCCAGGTAGCACCCGGGGCCCGTTTTGGGCAACGATCCAACAGACAGACAGACATTGAGGGAGGCCATAGGTGGATTCGACTCCACGTTTAAAAAAATAAAAATAAAAACCTCGTCCCCTCGTGTCCCCACAGCTGAGAGACCGGATCTGTCACCATGTATTCTGAGAGAAACTGGCAAAATCCCCACGGGTGAAAATGAGTGTTCAGGCAAACCGTATGAGAGAGCATACATACAAAGAACTCACAGAGAGAAATAACTACACGCAGAAAGTAATGGCTGAAAGAGCCCTTTATTTGGTGGACGCGTCTTTGAGTTCCTCAGATGGTTCTTCAGGATATTAAAATGTTCCTGGATTCGGCCACACGAGTGGCGTTTTCAGGGACCTCCAGCACAGAGACACAGAAGATGGGGTAGAGAACATACACGTTTATTGTGGAGAGGGGGCTTGATAGAACAAGCCCCAGAGCAGATGGACATGTGTCATGACAGGGCTCCTCTCTCCAGAGTGTGTGTGGGGATGGGGATTTAAACCTGTTGCTCGTTAGACCAACCAATAAGCAAGAGGTATGCAGCCACTCTTGTCCTAGATCCCCAATTACCTTGACCCAGGTGAGGTGTACAGTCCACAATGATATACAGTTCAGTTTGGCCCTGGTATACATGGCAGCATGGAGGTACTACAAAGCAAACTGCGGAACCATGTTTGTCAATTTTTGGACCCAAGGCATGTTGGAGACATTTCGGTTTAAATGGTAAACTGTCAGATAATGAATCCCATATTGGATGCTATATTTAGCTGGCATTCTTTCAATAATCAGCTCCCCTATACGC
>NC_137189.1:42382820-42390320 GCF_960531495.2 Zeus faber
TCTCCCTTTTCTTGTCTTCTGCTTCTGCTTCTCCGTCTTCAACATATTCAGCCCCTTTGCGGTTGTTTTTGTTGCTGAAGCACAAAGCTCCCAAAAAAAAGATTTGGTTTGAGCGGGAAAAAAGGCGTCTGTTGGGACTCTTCCTCCCGAGGCATCGTTGCCAAAGGCGCATTTTGTGACGCAAGCCTTGACGCACACCTCCCTGTGGTGAACAGGTGTATGTTTATGTGCATATTTTCTATTTTTTGAGAGTTCTCCGTTGAAAAGGTGCCGCCACGGTGTGAATGATGCAGATGGACTCAGTAGACGAGTGTTTTTTATTTGGACGGTTGTCCTGGACGGAGGCCTTGGAGGCTTCACGTGGTGAGGGGACATATTGGCGAGCGGCATGCCAGCGACCCAAAATAAGATTGGGATTCCCCCTCTGGTCAGGGGAACCAACCACGACATGAAATATTAGCACGACACCAACATGTCTGAAAGTGTGTGTATGTGTGTCTCACATACACATAACATGTTCTTGATTTTATCCGCTCAGACACCTTACGGGACAATGTCTTTTTAAATCAACCGTCAAGCACCTATTGTTGGGACCTCTGGTTGCATGGAAGTAGAACCAAAGTAAACTAAAGTGAAGTTTCCAACATTTTCTTTTTTATTTCGGTTTGATTTAAAACCTTAAAAGTGTTGGCATTGGCTCTTAAAAATAAATAAAATGTAACTTTTCCGTGTCACAGTGAGACCCGAACCGAAAAAAAATCGTAACCTGAGACAATTAAATCGGCAACAAACTGCACAGCCCACAGCAAAGCCCCTACGACAGTGACTACAGCACCTCTAATTATTGACTGGCCGCCGGCTCCTTCATTATTCTTTTGTCCGCCTGTAATTTGTTTTTTCTTTTTTTTCTTCCCCGAGCATTCATCATATTTTGTTGGTAACCTTTAATTCATCTGCTGTTAGCACTTTTGTCTGCTGAACCCAGGTTTAGCTGTGCAGATGGAACCGGCGCAAATTGGACGCGCCGATCTTCCTGCGCCAACACAGTCATTTCCACAAAACCATCAAGCAAGAAACAAAGATCTCCATGTTTGGTCCACCATCCTGAAACCTTGAAGAGAAGAAAGATTTATATGTGTCCTCTTTACGCTGAGTTGACACCGTCCTTACTTGAAGAATTTGCTTCTGTCGCCAAGTTTCTCTTCCCCAGGAGTTCTATATGAACTATACCAACATGGACCTTAATCTGGAGTCTTTCAGTGTTTTTGAAATGTGCACATTCAAGATGACAAAGATGACAGAAGAAGAAGACAGACAAAAATGGCAAAAAAAAATCTTGCTACTATCTAGTATCTATCTATCTATCTGTCTGTCTGTCTGTCTGTCTGTCTATCTATCTATCTATCTGTCTGTCTGTCTGTCTATCTATCTATCTATCTATCTATCTATCTATCTATCTATCTATCTATCTATCTATCTATCCCTCCTATCTTAGACAGACATATTTTTAAGGATTTCAAATGTGCATAAGACAACCCAAATACCTACTAAAAAGCAACCAAACAACAGCTCTGACCCCTTACTGTCCACCCTCAGCCTCCTCACAAGGTCAAATAGCGCTGGGCAAACATGCAACATGCAGGGAGCATAGAAATGTTCTGTCCAAAGATCAAAAGCTCTGTCGTAATTCCTGCAGGTTCATTCAAAGGAACGAAACCACCGGTGATCAGCTGTTGTCAGCACTTTCCACCACTGCCAGAAGGCCTGCACTTTCTTATATTGTGTTTGTTTCGTAAAGGTTGATTTGCCAGGAGGCAGAACAATCACAGGTCATTCAGAAAGCACTATTTGTTTAATTCCGCCCTGAGCAGTTAATGGTTGGTCGAAGCTATGTGGAGAGAACACAATTTTCTTTGAATGGTATTCTTTGAAAAGTGCCGAATTAGTGAGAACTTTGAAAAAAAAAAAAGAAAGCTGTTTTATTGTTGTGGGAGGGAGGGAGGAAAAAAATGGATGTTACAACAGTCATTCACACCTTATGTGTCAACGCTCACGGAAGTCTCTCACATTCTCGATAATCTAGTATTATGAAGAAGGAACGATGCCTCATTACGGTCGTCGCATCGTAGAACTGTAGGGAAACGCTTTCCTTTTTCACAGGGAAATTTTGTCCCCCGCTCTGTTTGAGAAGCTGAGATTCAAGCTGGAAGCTCAAATCAAGGGCCTTATTGGTTGGGAGAGGGCAGATATCAGGATCCGCTAATGTCGGATCAGAGAGAAAGTGATATGTTGAATAATGTTGGACCAGCCGGTATCCTCCGCGGAGAGTCGTTATCGGTGAAGTGATGACAGGACAGAAGGGGCGGCGATGACAACTCTAACACCTGGCTGCGATCCTGACAGCTTCACAGCAGAGGTAGGATGCCGCCGAGTAGGGCGTCTACACGACTGTGTGATGACGTGTCGGAGACGAACTGTGCGTCCACAGCTCATTCGCTTTGGTCTGAACTAAGTGTCTCGTCAAGAAGAACTGAATTTCAAAAAGGATTTTGATTTTGTGATGAATTTCACCACTTCTCATACTTCTCACTTTCAGTGTGAAACTTGAGCTCGTTCTGATGAACACAGACCTGCTACTCTACTTGGAACTAATGAATTCGATGAATTACTGTGGTGCAGTAACACACTAACAGCTAGTTTCGATTATTCATTTATTATAACAGCACACCTGGCAAACTCTCACGGCGAACACTGATCTAACGGACGTGTCTGAGGACAAACGACCCCAGTACAGGTCAGCTGCCTACATCTGATACAAGAGCCTGGAAGTGGCACAGGTTGGCAGTTTGAATCCCAGGTCTTAGTAAGCCCAGGTGAACTGTTCTTCACTCTTCTTCTTCTTCTGTGACTGGGTTTAAACTGCAGATCCACCAATACCACATTTCCAACCACTGATTTCCAAGAAAGGACAAGCTTGGGGTCAGTGGAACATGACTGACATAGGGTTCATGATGGGTGAGTGGTTAGCGCTGTTGCCTCTCAGCAAGAAGGTTCGAACCCTTTGTGTGTCGTAGGGCTGGACAAAATATTGATATAATATTGATAAGATGATATGAGACTAGACATCTAGGATTTTGGTAATTGTAATATCGTTAAATTTTGTGTTTAAGCAAACCAATTGGAAGTCCCCAGTCGGGTTGGAACCTAGAACCTTTATTCAGTGGGACAATAGTACAAAACATACAGTGAAACATGCCATCCATAATATGGATGGCATGTTAATTCTAAAAATAGATAACAGATAAATTGTAAATTATAAATAGATGGATCCATCTAAATAGATGCATCATGGGTGGTTAATCAGGCTATATAGTCTAACCTGGATGTCCCAAACAGGATCTCGGGTAAAAATTGGTTCTTTTCAAGGTAATATCCAAAGACAGCAAAAGCCTTGCTATTCCTCCACCTAGTCCATCTGTCTCTATCTCTCAATTTCCACCCCCAGAAACTCCCTAACCTCCTCTGCTCACTTCCCCTCCACCAGTTGTTATTTTACATGGTTAAGAACAGTCATGTGACCAAGTCCCTCTTATCCAGGTCTCAAGCAAGTCCCAATTCATTTTTCCTTGAACAAGTCAAGTCACAGGTTACGTCAAGTCAAGTCCTTAGTTAAGGCAATTGAAGTCCCAAGTCAAGTCGCTTTTTTTCCCCAACATACGGCAGTCTTACCTGCAGGTATTAGTACCTGTCTAATAGTGATATTATTGTCCATTCTATTTAACCTGTTCAAAAAGTATGAAAATTAATTGAATTTGTATTATAATTATTGATATTCAGTGAAATAAATGCAATCAAACAAAAAACAAATTAGTTTATAAAAGCTTATATATTTCTTAATTTCTTCTCAATCTCAAAAATATATGACCCACAGCAAAACCTGCATTGTCGTGTATTTATAAATTTGCCACAAGCCAGCAAATAAGTTGAAAAAACCTTTCTAGAAGGAAAATTCGATTTTTCCAGATTCAATTTTCAACATGAGATTAAATAGTAGATAAATGTTAAACCGTGGAGTTAAATATTCCCATTAGATTACAAGGGGAAACACACTTCACTTACCAAGACGATGAACACCGCTGAACAATGCAGATCGATCGTTTACTTTAAAGCGACCGTCCGGGTGAAGATCATTCTTCCATATTCCATGTGATGTGAAGTCACAATATGAAACCATTTTGATAGAGTTCAACCTTTAAATCTTACGTGTTTTATACAAACACCTGGATTCATTGCTGTGTAGGTGGCGTAATACGCAAATAAGAAAAGCTGAGGTCACTTCCGTAAACAAGACGCGGAGCCTTCGGAAAACTTTGAGGGTGATTATCTCGGAAACACAGTTTGCCACAACCTCGTCATTAACAAGGCGTATCTATAAAAATATTTGGGTGATTTGCACAAGTGACACTTTCTATTGAAGCTCTTATTCTCCACTAACAAATGACATGAAAAAACAAAAAAGTGAAACGGCACCAAAAGTACCTTAAATCTGCGGTGGGTCACATATTCCCTCCCCATCACTTTAAAACAGTGAAATACTGACAGCCAGACTAAACATCAAACTTTGATACATTCTGCTCCTGTCCGTCTGTCTGCCTGTTTGCAGAATATCTCAAAAAGTTATAAACAAATTTGCAGAAATTTTATTGAGTCTTGTGTGACTGTGCCAAGACTCAAGTGATGGGCTTGGCACAGTCGCGGCTGCCATGATGATCTGATTTGATCATATTGTGTGTGTATAACCAGGAGGAGGCTAACAAGTGCTTCTCGTTCAAAAACACGTCACATAGCAAGGAGCTTGACAAACAGGATAGTCATCCAATCAGGACAATGCCCAGTGTGCACTCGCATACCAGGTAACACTGGTAACACACGGGAAACTTGTGAACATTGACAACAGTGAGCATTTTAATATTTTATACATAATATTAGGGCTGGGTGATATGAAGTTATATATCACAAGACAATAGAAAAATGTTATCATCTATATATATTTGTGGAGCCCGAACAATGCCATATTTTTGGGTCCAGTGCTGATCCTGATTTTGGAGAGTTTGCCCACTGGTAACCTCTGTTTTGACCGATATTTTGTCAAAAAATATACCATTTTTAAATCAATTTGAAGGACATTTTTTAAAGTTTCTATATTTGAGAAAATTTAACTGATAACGAAACATTAAAATAAAAATAAACACACAAAGAATGTTATGATAGATAAAACTTTTCAAAAGATGATGTTAAATTAATTTTTTTGTTTTTTTTCCAGGTTCCACTGAACGCATCATCACTTCTGAAACAAATTTGTTTTCCGAGTTTCCCATGAACACAGCATCGCTTCCTGCTTGGATGTCCTGCTTGCATGTCCAGCTTAAACATGAGTGTTAACAAACATGGATCGATTTATGCTTAGTCGGACTTGTGAACTTATTTTGGTGAGTAACTTAAAAGTTGTGTAAAAAGTACAGGATAAATAATCAAATGGGTTTTTTTTTATTATACTTATTTGGGACACATTTGGGACACATAGGCTGCATAACTGCCAATTCCGATGTGGTCAATCAGGCTTTTATACCGTTTCTATCACTATGTCGCGAATCAGACGCAGAACTGCTTTACGACAATAAGTGATGTCATTTGGAGTCACCATGCTTCACGTTATCTGCACGCGGGAGCGAATGTAAACAAACGTGGAGGAGCGTGGCGCTTCGCGGACCAATCACGGCACATGGATTTTAACACAGAAGAGAAAAAACACCATCCCTTGTTTCCAAATTATAACATTCTGACCAACTTCTGTTTAATAACGAAATCTCAACTTCCACAATGGCACCAATCATAGATTACTACAACATTTTGCCGTGTGCTAACGAGCCGCGACAACACAAGGTGAGGGCGACTAATGAGCCAACCAAAGCACCTTTTTGTTTGCCAAACCTGTTTTAGTCCAAGGTTTCAGTCAGTGAAAGTGAACACAAACAAGTCATTTGAGTCATCATGTCTCAAGTCAAGTCAAACTCACGAGTCTTTAACTTCCACGTCCAAGTCAAGTCTTAAGTCATTTATTTTCTGTCAAGTTGCAAATCATCAAAACAGTGACTCAAATCGACTGGAGTCCAAGTCACAATCACTCGAGTCCACATCTCCACACCAAGAGAGATACCCAAGCATGAATGATGATGCAGATACAGCTTACACCTTGCAAGGGATTATTAACCACTTTAACCATTCACATATCATAATAACGCACTCTGGATAACCCACTCACAATTGTGGCGGTGTCACAGCAATACCGACACTCTCCAGTCAGTTTTGCCATTTTACCCTGGAATGACCAGACGGTCCATCTGACATCCGGGGTCCAGCTAAATATAGTGGAGAAGGCCATGCATCACAAGTTAAGCTTTTTCTGTTTGAAAAGAAAAGTTGATAGAGTTGAAGAGTAAATGTAATGTTCCGCCAAAAAAATTAGAAACTCTTATCTCCCCTTCCTCTACTTCAATTACTTTTCAACTCATATTCATTCATATTCCTTGGGGCGTGTAAATTTGAGTCCACACATAGGACTCGCCACACAAATTTTAATTCTTGCAAAAACAAGATACACTCACAAACACACACACACACACACACACACACACACCAACAAATAATGTGCCGTATTGCAAGAAACGATAATGACGATAATGACGCAATTCCTGCATCAACCAGCCCCTCAAGTATACAACAAAAAAAATAAAAACCCCAACCCCTTTTTAAAGGAGAGGTGTTTCCGACTGTATGAAAATCCAATGCAAATAGGCTTTCGCCCCTGTGGTACTTGAACTGTTTTCCCTTTGATAACCCAATTATTGTCTCAAGAGCTGTGTCAATTGCTGCGGCGATCTCTTCTTGAACAAATCACCACGGTAACCCTCGAGCACTTTCGATTTGATTCTGCCATTTTTTGACGGTTCAAAGTAATCAGAGGAGACCTCGGCAGAGGACGTGAATTGATTTTGTGTTCTCGCTTATCATGCTAATTCCCCCCTGAAAATCAGCCTTTTTCATCCCCCCTCTGCCTGATTACTGCCGCTCTTGGGGTAAAAAAATATAAAGGGGCTAGTGCTCTGTGTCGCGACCACTCCCCCCATGTCCCGGAGTTGGCGTCGTCCCCACGCTGAGACGCTGACTGTCGGGTCCTCTTCCAAAGCCGAACAAGCTTCTTGGTTCAGATCGTGCGCACATCAAATCTACGAATCTGATGAGATGATTGTTTGCGAAGTTGAACAAGTTGAACATTAAAGAAAAGCAACGCCGGTATTTTTCAGGCTAAACCTTATCTTACGGTCATAACAATAGGAGTCAACCCAACCGTTTGGCATCCCAATCTTTTAAATTGATGGGAGTAGCCGCCGCAGTACAATTGGACAATGGCGCGACTCTGGGATTCGGAGGCTGCGATTA
>NC_137189.1:42395320-42510320 GCF_960531495.2 Zeus faber
TGAAACCGAGGGGTGACGTTGAATAAATATTAGACCTGGCCACCTCAAAAACAGCGGCCGGAAAATTGAACTGTCGGAATTGCCGGCCCTCAAAAAACCAACGCGGCGTTTGCAGGTGGCTTTGGAAAGCACTTCCCCCGATAACTGCTCGGAATTGCATTGGTGCATCTTCCGATTCCGAAAGCACCACGAAAAAAAGAACACGATACACAATTATCCCGCCGCACTGCATTCAAATGTATACGTTTTGATCAACTTTTCAGAAAAAAAATTTCGAGACATGGCATGGCCTGACAATGGCCGCTGAAGGAACGGCTTGACATGTCTTAGCAGCGGCGTTGACTGGCAAAGCATTGGCTTGGACGGGCTAGCTGGCCACATACTGTAGCTGTGGACGGTTCATTCAAATGGTTTTGTGCATAATATTTGCTGCATAATAACATGGGTGTGGGGGTGGGGGGTGGGGGAGTCGTGGCAGTGTGACAGCTGTTTGATTGACAGTCACTTAGGGGTGTGGCATTTAGCCGCCGTGACCTTCCACTCATGTCACCGGCCTTCTGAAAAGGTCACTCCTGTTGCACTAATGAGTCATCCCATCGTCAGTCCGCACGGGTTTGAACCGCAAAAAAACGTTTGTGTGAATTCATGTTTGAAGCCATATGAGAGAGAGAGAGAGAGAGAGAGAGAGAGAGAGAGAGAGAGAGAGAGAGAGAGAGAGAGAGAGAGAGAGAGAGAGAGAGAGAGAGAGGTTGGAAAGTGTTGTGAAATTTTGGGCGTTGGTTCCTGAAACACGCATCGCTGATGCTTATCGCGTCGCGGACACTACCAAGGGAGTTCCTCCTTGATTTCTCCCGGCAAGAAGTTCCTCAACTGGACACTCGTTGTAAATTCGCCCTGGCTGTTTTCCTGATGGTAGCTAACATTTAGCTCAGATATTGTACAATAGCTCTCTATTTTCAGGTTTCGGAAAAGTTCTAAGGATATGTTGAGAAACCTACCGTGAAATTATCTCCTGGTCCCGCTGACCACTACCGTCTCGCATATGTTTTTCAAAGGTACCGAATTGTCAATGTGCAAAGACGAAATACGCTAAAATGAAGTAACTTTGATGAAAAATAAAACTCAATTTGGGGCGCCCCGGTGGCTCAACCAGGTACTGCACATACCATGCAGGTTTGGAATATTAGCTATATCTTGATGTTTAGCATAATCATTTAGAAATGTGTTGCATTTTGTGTTTATGTCCCCCACTTCAAGGAACCATCTTACCGCTCATTCATTTTTTCCAGTCTTACTTTTGTCTCGCAGTCCAGAGGCACGGTTGTTTTCAGAGCTCTCCCCAGATGTATCCGTTAGAATTATAGCAGGAAAGCAAGACTCGTTAACTATTTCTTGACACTTAGATTCTTCATTAAAAACTCCAGTGACTCTAAAAACCCCTTTGTCTTCTCAATTTGATCTCTGTAAATACGTTTTATTCTGATACTTGAAATTATTCCAAGACATAGGCAAAAAGGCAAATCCAAATCGCCGCCGAATTCAAATCCAGCCTGCATGAGAAAGGCAAAAGAAACAAATCGGCAGAACTCTGGACCAGACCGCGCTGCAGACTTCTCTCCTGCTCCATCCTATAATAATTTACCCGCAGGAATTAGTGGAATAAGCAGATATTATCTTACGACTCCATAATGGAACCCCATAACTAAATACCTCCAGGAAATTACACAAACAAAAAACAAAAAGGTAATTGATTCCAGACATGCTGCAGGTGGACACTTAATTACAGGAAATTTACGAGGCGCTGTCCATTAATCACGTTGACATGGCGTTATTAGGGGATGCGCACGTCGCATTGGGCTGGATAATGCGAGCGGCATTAATGTGAGAAACTAAAGCAATGTTATTGTTCTAAACAGGATGTATTAGCTGACAGGCCTGACCTAAAATGTATTTAATTCAGATAAATTGGGACGGGCGATGGAAAAGAGAAAAAATATATGAAAAAAAAATCCTGTGCAGTTACGCCACCAGCATGCATGGCTGTGTTTATACAGTAGCACCGCGCACACACACACACACACACACACACACACACACACACACACACACACACACACACACACACACACACACACACACACACACACACACACACACACACACACACACACAGATAAACCCCTGTATGGAAATATAGAAATATATACTTAGAGGTCCTTCAATTACACTTTCAATTACCGGTGAATATTAGCTGCGGTCCACTTCCACTTAACACTTGTTTTTCCTTGGGTTTAATCTCAGAAACGTTCAGGTGGATAGGAAAAATCTGAGAAAAATAAAATAATAATAATCCATTTAATAGACCTCCGGTGTGGATTCCCCTGAATTGCTCCAATTCCCCACACACGCTCGGAAGCAAGTGGCAATTAAGCCGCTGATTAACGCCAAACCGCTCTCCAACACAACTTCATAGGATCGTTTTTTGGGGGGAATCTCCTGACCTTGTGCTTATTATCTAAGCTAATGACTGCTGTGCTTTTTTGCCGTTTACCCTGGTGATGAAGTGGTCCGAGGCCAAAGGGAGCGTTTCAGGAACCCATTCAGTTCTATGGGGGTATCCCCCCCAGAAAACAGCAAAGGAGTCATGTTGTTCTAATTTAGAGCCATATTTATACGTCTGAATTAGAATCAGCCAAGTACATTTTCCATTTCTATCATGGTGAGGATTGGTGTGTTTCTGCAGGGACAATTAGCATTGGAAATAAAAACAGCTGCACATTGTGGAAAAGTATAAATTAAATAAACAATAACAATTAAATGAAATACAATTATTTTCTGGGGCTACTATATTGACATTTGATTTGCACTGAAAATGTAGTTACATTTGAAATATATCATTACCATTTGGAGCACCCTACTGTACATGCTCTATGATATAATAAAAAGCTGTATTTAGCATTAGCACTATAGTAAGTAAATATGAAACACCAAAAAAATATATACTATATATACAAAATCTATCAATAAATACATATGTACTAAAAACATTTCATCATTCATCATCATTGAGTTTTAAATCAACTTTTTGTCTTAAAGATATTTGTCAACAATCTCCTATACGCATTTATGGATATTTTTTGTTAGGAATTCCATATGCAATCACTCATATTTCCACCTCTTGTATTACATTTCTATACCCCAGCATTGCAAAAACAGCATTGAATCAGTTTGATGGCACAACAGAGTGAGTTCCCAAACAGGAGCCAGGACACCAACACCGATTAATTAGTCCAGGATTTTGGGCAAATGACAGTGATGTGGGGTTGGCTTAACTTTGGGGTTTTGAGGTTTCCCCTCATGATGGTAAATTAGAGGATATACACAACTTCTTGTTTCATTGTTACCATCCTAATGCTCTTTTCTCAAGGGGTTTGAACAACGCACTCATCCTGCCTATCGAAGCCGCATATATGCTCATTCTGGTTTGGCCAAAGTCCATAGTTGAAGGTTACAAAGCTCAGTCCATAAGAACAAATATAAAATCTGTACTAATTTCTTTACCCTCCTTTGCCAGACAATCGCACTGTCAATGCAGTAAACAAAAGTGAAACCACAAAAACAATTACATTACCAGAGCAACAAAAGAACCATAACCGCAATTGTTGGTTGTAATCAGGGGCGTCATGCCCATTCAAACTCAGGCACATTCCCCACCAGATTTTTGATGTCTGGATTTTTTATAATTATATTTAATTTTTTTAATATATAATTATGATAATTTTATATTATGAATCAAACATATTGTTCTAATTATGTCATTGATCATACCTCAAAAAGTCACAGACCCCCTTTTGCTATGGTATAGGTGTATTCCAAAACTTGCAGTTGCAGGATGAAATCGTTTGGAATGCAGGTACGCCACAGAGTTGCCAAGTCTGCTTATAATACTCGACTTTGGGCTTTAAAGTTGTACAAAATCACGTTACAAATGTTCAAATAAATAATAATCTATAAAGGTAACAGTGTTCACAGTTCATTGGTACATGCCACCATGCTGCCGCTCGGACCAGCAGTCAACCGGACTTCTCAGTCCATAAAAGGCCCAGTCAGATTAACGTGGGTAAAAAATATCCAGACCTTGGCCAGTGAAAAGCCTCGATCTCTGGACGACGTTTCTAGCCATTCTGGTCTCAAAAACTTGGAAAAAACACTGGAACAAACCAGAGTCTGATGCAAAAAAGTTTATTGGATATCAGAGAGTCAAATACATTAACAGACTTTGAGTAGGCTCCGCCTTTTCTCTGATTCTTAGAACTCCTGTGCCCTTTTTTTTTTACCATATATGGGCATATTTCCTTTTCCTACTGTCCGACATGACCTTGGCCCATTTCTTTGCTTCAACTGTGTTTGGCTGGTGTTCTGTTGAGGCCAGTTTTTGCAGAACATTAAATTATTTCTGTTATTTCATTACTTCCCTCAGTTTTGAGTTTTATAGCATACATTTTTGAAAGTTTTTTTGATTCATATAGCTTAAGTATTGGTGGTTTAGCATAACATGTAATAGGATAAAAATTGAGGAAACGTGAATCATGCATGCACACCCTCTGGCTCCGCTGCCCACCACTCCTGGTCACTCACACCCTTCGTGGAGATTTTTTGCAGAAAATCAACCAGACTTGTGAATTGAGTTGTTGACTTTTTTCCCTTATGTAGTTCAAAACCACGTTTTCCGTGTAAAAATAAATAATAATCTATACAAATAGGATGTTTGTCCTGTTAACGGTATACCCAACCATACCGTGAGAAAGGAGATGTATAACCACCCCCCCAGAATTTTGGCTCTCATGCCGCCCCTGGTTGTGTTCTGGCAGAAGCAAACACCCAAATTTACCTTTTACTTACTTTTACTTACTTACTTACTAAATCCTATATCTCACATTTTCACCCGACACTGCTCTGTGGAAAACTCGATTCTGACTGGTCAATGGTGGCGATCAGCGGTCGGTTATTTTTGAGTCATGGCTTCTGTCCTGTTAATAATGACAGTTGCCACCGGCAACCACTTCTCCGCCTGGATTTACTTCCTTTGTTTTCAGCTGTCTACATGCTAATGCTAACACTAGCGAGTGGCGCCATCTTGAGAGGCTCTAAAGACACTACAATGGAAGGCTTCTGAAAGAAGAGATGAATGTCCAGTTTCACGTGAATAACAGTGAATAGGTCATATGTAGAGCAGGTTTGTTTTTGTGGGGCAAATATTTAGGCTACATTGTTGTAGCTATGTTGGTGAGGGTTATTTTTCTTTTCGGAAGTTTAGCTGAAATCACCCTGTCAGGGGTTATTTTGCGATAATGGCTGACTGGCTGCACATCATCCCCTGGTTATATTAGCAGAACGTCACTGTGAGCTAAATGTGCACAGTCTCGATGTCATTATCTCTTACCTGTGGCCTACCTTTCAATCGTGTTTACTTTATTTTTTGGGAAACCCCTCTCCAGAGTCCCAAACAACCCAAGTAGCTGTGAGGCCAGGCAACTGTTGTGAATTAAAAGGTGGTGGTGGTGGGGATGGGGGCAGTTGAAAGACAAAAAGCATTTAAGAGCACCTAGATCTCCAAAAGAGTCAAATAACCTGATTCTGGCCATCGCAGAAAGTTACGGGGGATTATTGAATCCAGGTTTTGGGGGCCTTTAAAGTTCTAGCTCTCCCTTAACTAATCACAGTCAAACCACAACAAAGGACAATGCATATGCATATACAGTATATATATATATACTGTATATGTGCATATATATATATATATATATATATATATATATGTGTATATAAATATATTGCTATTGTTATAAATGTTTTGTTTTTCCTCCTGGTACATACAATATGTGCAGTTTTTACTTTATACAGTATGTATGCAAACTTGTATATATGTATGCAATTTCCTATTTTTGTCTGAATGTAAATTGCTTATACAGGTTTATCTTTATTTTTTTATGATGATTGTTTTAGGATTATGTGTATTGCTTATTGCATGTTCCACGTTTATTGTTTGTTTTCGGATTATTTTTATTGTACATTTTATTGTTATTTTAAGGTTTATCGTATATTCCAAGTTGTGCACATTGTATATTGCCAATTTTCCTCTAGTTTTATTCCATCACTTCATCGTTATTGCCTAGGAGACAGTACAGTACATACATTCCAAACATTAGGACACGGTAAAAAATGTTTTCCCCTCAAATAAAAAAAAAAAAAGTTGAACCAAATGGGACAGGGGGCGAGAGGAACGGAAAGAGGATGTACATTACGGGGACATGAAGACATGAATGCATAATAACCGCCAGCAATTAGCCCCGGCCCAGACTCCGGCACGGGGTAATTAATGTGCATGGAAACAGGCAGAGGAGAGGCCTTCTAATTTGGGACGGGGACGGGGGGGATCAGATACTGGCATAATTGTGGGTGACTCCAGTCCCTCTCTCTCTCGTCCCGTTTGGGGGGGGGGGGGGGGGGGGTATGGAGGGAATCTCTAGAGAACATAAAAAAAAAGTCTGTAATCCCATCCCCTACCCCCCTCATCATTTTGAACATGTGCCCTCCAGAGCCCAGTGCCAGGAGAGAAAGAGAGAGAGAGAGAGAGAGCGAGAGGGGGGGGGGGGGGTAGTGAGTGGGGGAGGGAGGGGGTAGAGAGACAAAAGTTTCATATTCCCAGATGATCCTAATTTGCTGCAGTTTGGATGTAATTTAGATCAAACATTGGCCTCAAAAATGAGTCAGGGTTTTCCTAGTGAGAGGAAAAAAATAAAGAGGGATGTAACCCTCCCTTCGTGTAACTGTTACTGTACACTACATCCAGTCTGCAAACTGTTTGGAAAGAGGGAAAGAAAGAAAGGAGTAGCGGCAAATTTTGGGGAAGGGGCGATCGGTTTTGGCGCACAGCAGCAAAATGGGTCACTGTGTTGAGATTTCAAATGTGTCTATTTCCAGGACTGGCTGGATGCCAGCATACCATTCTCACATCAGTCCATCTCTCCTTCTCCCCTGTTGATTAAAGGATAGGTTTGTCGTCTTCCAACCCAGGCCTTGTTAAAATGATGGTTTCTGTTGTTTATTTACTTTTGAGAAACTTACCACTCTGCTGCAGCTTCTCACTGTGTTTGAATGCACTCCAAAGGGACCCCAAACTGTTTGAGCCTTAAATCTCTTCAAAATGTGTTGAATCTCCTTTTTGAAAAATTAAAACTGTCATTTCAGGAAGCGCCACAACTCTAGTCTTTTGCATGAGCACGGATACAGCCGAAACAGCTGATTTGCTGAACGCTTTACTCTTGAGAAACATACCACTCTGCTGCAACTTGTCCTTGTGCTTAAGTGTAGTCCAATGGGGCAAAATGTTTAAGTCTCAAGAAAAGGGTGAAATCTCCCTTTCTAAAATGGGAAACTAACATTATAGGAAGTGACACACCTTCCTTTTTCTAGTCTCTTGCCTCAAACTTAGGCAAGAGACTAGAGACTACTACTCTCTGCTGCTCTGCTGTAAGTTTAAATACAGTCCAATGGGTGAAACATTTCTCCTTTTTGGAGAAAGGGAAACTCGCATCATAAGAAGTGGAGCATCTTTCTGTTTCGAGTCTCTTACTGTATGCTAGTGTGGATGTAGTCATAAGAGTTGATTTGCTTCACGCCTTTCTTTTGAGAAACCTACCACTCTACTGTCGCTGCTCACGGCATACTTCTTCTTCTTGCGTAACGCCAAGTTTAATGGGAAGTGAGTGAAACAATCTAATCTACAACAATCTAACTTGCTACCATGTCCCTGCTTACTGGTAGGAAGGTCATTATGGAGGTGCATATCATCATTACAGGTACTCCTCACTTAACGACCGAGTTCCGTTCCAAGTATCGGGTCGTTTAGCGAATCTGTCGATAAGCAAGGACCCATGTTATTTCACGGTGAGGGGGTGTGGCCATTGTGAACGCTAGTGTAGTGAATACTGACAGACTGTGGGAACGACACTGAGACATTGATGAGATGAGATGTATACAGTGTATATGGTTTATATAGTGTATATCGTGTATGTAGTATATAAAGGGTGACGCGTGATGGGATGCTTGACGCTGAGACGCTGTGGTATTGTATACAGTGCACAATACTGACTGGTCAGAGAGCTGGTCATAAGTCCCATAAGTGGTTGTTAAACAGGTAGGTTGTTACAGGAGGAGTGCCTGTATATCTGAATTCCGTTGAATTTGCATTCATTATTGCCATTGTGAAAAATCACGATTTCCTGGTGGTATTGAATTGCAAATGATTAGGCTACACTCAGAAAATAGTTGATGGTATTTTACTTTCAAATTAAAATGAAAAAAAAATGTAATGTAGAACTTTAGTGAGTAACCAGCCAAGAGCTGGTGCAGTGAAGGACATTTTAATTCAGGGATGAGTTGACAGCAGCCAAAATAAACCAGCTGGCGCCCATCTCCAGTCGACAGACCTCCGTCGGTGTTGCCATCGCTGGCCCGACGGAGCTAGAAAGTTAGGGGCCAGTTGGGGCCACCTGCACAGAAGGTGGAATGCAACATGGCTGCTTTTGAGAAAATCTCCCCAGGGGTCCAGTAGCGCCACATGGCCCTGGCAAAAACCCGGCAGGGTGGCCCTGGTCGTGCCAGCTGGGAGCCATGCTGGGCAGGACGTGTCAAAACCACAGGATTAGTGTGGTGGCACCTAGCGGACGGAATGCACGCCAGTGGACGGAATGGTCTCCCCGTCTCTCTCCATTTCTTTATTTTGGACTGCCTTTGTACCTGGTCGGGTCCAAACCACCCTCTTTCCCAACCTATGTCCTCCCCCCTTTAATTTCTCCCCTTCCTCCCCCTCGTACTTCTTGCTTCTTGGCGTCAGAAAGGGCACCACCATGCGACCGTGCTGGTGGTAAACGCGGTGTTGGCTTGTAGCTTGTGCCGTCTTGGCCTGGGAAGTAGGACATGAAGGCCAAGGAGAGGCGCAGAACCTCAGTAGGATGAAGACGGGGACAAAAGGACGACTTGCTGGGACAGTCAATGCAAAAGGTCCTAGCAATAGATCTCTGAAAAATAGATACTCAAAGACTCAGACTCATGTACGACTCAAAACACTTGAAGCGACTTACTGCCCATGTTCTAGATGTCTAACATCAAACATTGTCAAATCAGGCCGGTCAGACTGCCACCGACTAAAGGAAGGATGAAGATTATTATTATTTAAGATTACTATTATTTTAAATGGTAGACACCTGCTATTTCCCGAATGGCTTACTAGCACACTAGCATATTATTTAGTACGGCAAATGAATGTTTAGTATGTTCCAAACCATGGTATGGTATGGTCAAATAGTATGCAAAAAGTACCGGGATGACATACTACATCAACATATACTGTATGCTTCACTACACACTAAGCTGAACTTTTACCTGCGTTCTTATTCTAATTAACCATCAATGTAATAATAATAATAATCATTATTATAATTAGAATACATTATACATTAGAATACATTTTATTAATAAAGCATTTTTCATACATGAAATGGAGCTCATTAAGATGAGCTCCATGAAAACAAACCATTGAACCAATTGAGTTTAAATTCAATATAGTGATATAGAGATAGATAGTTCACTGAATTGAAAAATAATAACAGCTACAATTTTAAAAGTAAAAGATCATTTCAAAAATACACTAATAATAGTGATAATAATAAATAATATGAAGATAAAATAATCATATAATTGTATAATTCAAATATAGAAAATAAGAATAAAATGCACCGTTATTATATGAAATAATCAGTATGTCTGAGAAGCCATCGTTCTTTATACCCATAGGAAAAAGACAGTACATGTTGAGTAACACTTAAAATGGGCTCATTTTTCTCTAGCTCTCACTAAATCCACCAATTCACAACTTGTAATTCATTCCATTGATTTGATCCAAATTTGATATAAATTTATATTGATACCTGAATTAGACTTTGAAGAGGGCACTCAAAGAAAAATAAAATTGGGTTTTTGTCAATGTGTTGGCACTACATTCTACAATCTAGTTCCTCAACAATATCTAAACCACCCCTCATCAAACCCCCAGAAAGGAGTGAAATCCTGAGAGATCCGTCCACTTTTCCACTTTTCCTCCTTTTTAATGAAGCGTCACTGCTCCGTCGTGTCAAACCAGGGGACATGTCCGCTCGGCTATCAGCCAATCACAGCTCAGTACCATCCATAGTAATGAGACAGGATCTGTGAGGATCTCCCCTGTGCTATGTAATGATGTGTCACTGGACCTTCGGAGGGGGGGCGGGGGGCCACGTGGCTGGGGTCCAAATGAGACCACAGTGCTGTAGAACCAGGTAGTGCACTGTAAAAAATGTCAGTCGTTGGTCAAAAGTCACCGCATCAGCTTTAAGAAAATTTGGTTTAAATTTGGAAAATCTGCATTTCTGAGATGTTTTTCGACTTGAAATTGGGAAATGAACACTTTGGTTTTAAATTGAGAAACCAAAATAATATATAGGTTTGACCAGTTCAAGCCATTTTTTCAAGTTGACCCAATGACTCCAAGCCAATGATTCTTTCACCACATATACAAGTGTGGTGTGTGGATGGGAGGGTTTGAACAGCCACACCTGACGCTCGTTGGTTGGGCTAACCAGCGGCAGATTTAAAGAACCCCATCCATACACACACTCTGGAGGAGCCCCGTCACGACATGTTGCATCTGCTCCTGGCTAATTCAACCTAGCCCCCTCTCTGCAATAAACTCTAGGTCTACAACCCATCATCGTCTGTGTCTCTGTGCCGGGGTGCCCTGGAAACGCCACTTGGAGGGCGTGTGGCAGACGGCGCTGCCGCAACATCTTTTTTATTAAGTTCCTACCTGAGGAGTTATTTTTACAAACACTATAACTTTTAGCCGGCGTAAAGTCCAAGCTATCAATTCCAATGACTTAGAAAGAAGTTGGAGTTCTTCAGCACATTTAATTTTAATTATTATTTTTTTTTTTTTAATTTTTTTTTTTTTACACACTAGGACAATTTCCCGTTCTGAACCAATTTAAATCGTCCTGTGTGCAGAGTAATGAAGACTGGGGAGATGGCTGAAGCCTCTTGTCTGTGGACCCAGTGTGATCTCCGTGTGAAACTAATCCAGTCAGCTCTAATTAAAATGGACACTTTTTCCCCGTTCCTGTCCTCTGTTAATTAATCCAGGAAGTAGGAAACTACAAGTTTCCTCTGACATCTTTTGGAATGGAGAATAAATAACTTCTAGTCATTCAAATTCCTGGATGTAGGCCTGCTTTTATGTGAAATCCTGTTTTCATGCTCCAAAGCCAAAAGTACCCCCTTCCTACTTACAAAATAAGATGAGATAACAGTTTATTTATTATTTATTGTATCAGTTATGTATTATATCAGCTCATATATTCATTAAATTAATGTGTAACAGGAGCAAAAACTCAAAGGAAAAGGAAGTAAGAAAAAGGGACGATCGAATTAAAATGAAATTTAAAAAATGTAAGATTGTCATCCATGTAAAAATATGTCATCCTTATATTACAGGATGAAACAAAATATATCAAATTGTATGAGATTAGGCATATATCGTGAGATAATCTGTTAACCTGTTTATGTCCTTAACCACTTATTCTTTTTACCTGTGTCTCCTTCCTCTCATTACACTAAACCCTCTGTGCACTAATCTACCATGTAAAATGTCTCCAATGTCTATGCAAATGTACATGGCAAATCTGATTCAAATTCTCTCAGAATCTCACACAATCTCCGCTGGGAGTTTAAGGTGGACTGGTACCGCTGACGTGCCCCAGAGGTCTACACTTGGACCCCCGCGAATCGGCCCTTTGATCTGTTTGCCTTGAGGGTGAGGAGGGCAGCTATTGGTGTTTTATGTTAATGAAAATACCGATTTGAGTGGGATAGAGGGCATATATTTTCTCCTGTAGTTCCAGAATGCTTTGCGTTCTTCTGAGGTATAATGGGTTAAGGTTTAGCACGGCTGAAAGTAGCGCTCCGAAGTGGGATTGCTGAACCCGAGGAGAAGTGCTTTTCAACCAAAAACTTTCAAATTTCACAAAAAATGAACAAATAATGGAAATACATCTTGTATTGCAAGATCAACATTGCAAGGCTGCACTAATTCATCAATACCAGCCGTGTTAATCAGAATAAGCTCAAGTTTCACAGTGGCCGCGATCATTTTTATTAGGCCATAATTTAAATCAGCACATTTAGACGTTTTTGGGATGTTTTTAGTGGTTGATTGTAAGATAGGCACAATCCTTAGTATTCCTGAGATACACCCTTTGGTAATAAATTCCGAAAAACAACAGTTTTCTTTTCTGAGACGGCAGCTAAGTTAAGAGCTGCTCTAGAGGTCTTCACGGGTCTACCCAAATCTGACTGCACGAGGCCCAACCCAAGACCAGTCCAGGCTCGGGTCAACATTTTATTTAGGTTGCATTCCATTGACTCTGGTCCTGGGTCTGAGTGTCATTATTTGTAATTATTTGTCTTTTGTTTTATTAATGGTTGGTCCCATTGGAATCTTGGGACAAATTTCCCAGGTCCAGTCGGATTTGGGCCCGAATTTTGGGACCTGTGAGGACCTCTATCTAGCAACTTAGCATTGCATGCTGACCTTCCCCAAACCCCAGTTTATGGACCAAGATACCAGCACATGTCACCTTCCCCAAACCCCAGTCCAAACACCAACAACCCCCCGCCCCCCTACCCGCCCCCACCCCCCCCCCATCCCTTCCCCAGACCTATAGTACCTGGGGCCTGGAACAGAAAAGCCTGCCAAGCAGACTCTTGCACATGACTCTGGGTCTCGCACTGGAGGTCTCCAACTGGAGGTCCTGGGGGTGGTGGGTGGTTTTCGGAGGGTAAGCACACAGCCAGTCCCCCCAGGAGAAGAGAGGTGAGGCGGGCTACATTCTGCGTCCTTGGTTTTCTTTCCCGCGGGCGGCATGCGGCACATGCGATACGACACTCCTGCTCACGCTGCATTATCCACCCTCCTCTGCGCACTGGCTTCCTCAGAGGCATGACGACCTGACATTACCGTTAAAGGCAGGGTACTAGCACTGCCGAGCAGACTGAGAGGAAAGAGGAATCACTCATTTCTAGAGGTAAAAACGAGGCCTGTCAAAATGCACACATTAATAACATGTTAAGTAAATTTTTTTGACAGCATAACCGCATTTTCCTAGTTTTACCCTTTGAATGAATTCACGTTTCTAAGTCCTAACGCTTCGTTCTACTGTCGCTGTTGTTTCAATGGCAGGTTACGGACCGTGTACAAGTTACACAACATAGTATTCAAAGTGCAAGAACTCTTTGGCTGCAATACATAATAAGTGAAATACAAACATTTGAATATGAAAGGCTTCATGTTACATAGGTTTTGTTTAATACCCAAGAGGTTCCCATCTAGGATCTGCGCCCCCCCTAGGAGTCCCCCTATGAATTGCAGGCAGTCCACAGCAAAATTACTTGAATTTTATATTTACACTTATGTATTCTATTAAAATTTTTCTGTGTTTTAATATAACATTTGTGTAAACAGGCTACGAATAAAGGAATCAATGGAATCCATAATCAAATGATGGCAGGGTTATAACTCTATGCACTGCTTTTTAAATAGAAAATTCTTTCTCAGGGATCAGATTTGAGCAAATAAAAAATTTGCAATGATTCGCAAAAGTATCACGTGATTAACCGTAATGCATTTTTCGTTGTTATGACTTTATTAGTCTTTTGACAGCCCTAGTAGAAACACAATCTTGTTCCAGTATGTATGTTTTGAATAACATAGATCTAATTTCGACCATTGAAATTGCCAATCTTCTTCTGCTGTGTATAATTAATAGACAAATATTATGTCAGCACAGAGAAATGAATGATGACTGAATTTATATTTCGGTGCTCTTTTAGTTATTTGAGTTGATTCTAATGCGGAGGTGCATTAGAAAATTACTATACCCAAATTGGTTTTTGTATTTTCTTTTCTCACATGTACAAAAATTAACACATCAATATTTTCCTCATCCAGTGGATGAAAGCTTAGGGGGAACTTCTGACAGCGACTTTAAAAAGAGTCTTTAAACAATCCCTAAACCTTTTACTTCAAACACATCTCGAGACACGTGGGGCGGCTGCTAACGTCCTCTGGGACTTTGAAAGTCACATCAGCCGCCACCTTTTTTATGAGCCCTCTGTAGAACAAGACAGATGACATTGAGCGGGGCGCAGAACCAATATCCTACCGGCGCCAATATTCATCCCGGGATTGGGTTTTATTCCTTTACGGGGACAATAGTTTCCGTATTAAAGCCTGTGTTCAATATGTGCTCATTTTGAAAGTTGGATCCCAAAGTACACAAATGAGGAAAGTGGGAAATAAAATGGCAGAGGTTTCCGAACACAAACAGTGCTTTCCTCCAAAACCCCTAGGAGTTCATTAGCCTTCTCCATAATCTGCCCAACATACACCAACAACATGAGCATTACGAGTAAGCAACGGGACTCTGCTGACACACCATTAAAAAAGTGATGCATGGCTGTTGCTGCTTGTTGCGCTCTAAGTATTTTTGGTTGAAAGGTCAACGCAGAGGCTTGACAGGGCTACATAATGGCGTAGCTGTACCTTTTCCCACCCCATCCACTTCGTATCTATCCGTCCATAGGTTCTCACAAGATGTGGAACCCAATTGAGATTTGATGTGTCCAACCAGGGCTTTTGCTTGTTCATAGTTCATAGATCGTGGATCCCGACATGTGCGCTCTCAGGGTTGCAGGGGCTGTTTTGCTGCAGCCCTTTGGTATTGTAATTGACATAACCTGTTTATCTGTTTATGTCCTTGAGCCCCCCCCCCCCCCCCCCCCACCGTGACCCCCCACAACAATAAAACACAATGCTCATTTTTTTTCCACTGGTTTTATCAGCGGGAAAACCTGAGTTGTTATCACAACATATGAGCCCTGGCTGTATCTTTCATCACAGCCCCCTTTCTAATGGCTTTTAAAGTAGTTACCTGCGAAGACCTGACATTTATTACCGTCATTTTCGCGGCGGTGTGGCACAAAGGTCTGCTATCGGAATGTGACATCATCATGAATTATTGTTTGCGGCTGAGGTGGAAAATTGTACTTTGTGGCTCCGTTTCCACGGCGATAAATCAACCAGTCACTTTCCCCCACATCTCGGACCCTGAAAGCTGCTGAGTGCGAACCTTTCTCCCCCATCATCCCCCAACATAACGCAACACACTGTTTGCTCATTTCCCCTTTCTCTTTCGGTGCCATCATGACAAAAAGGTTAGCGCAGGTTACTCGGCGCTCCGGCTGCGAGCTTCTTCCATTTCTCAGACGCCGGATCTTTGCTCATTTGAGATTACCCAGACATCGTCCGAATGATAGAGGAGCGCTTGCCCGCTGTAATGCCAACAGGGCAATTCTTGGGTTTCTGCACGCCCAAGGCAAGAGGGTTAATAAGAACAAAACCGAACTGACACGGCGCGGCCTGTATTCATCAGATGATATCTGATTTCCCCCCAGCTAACGTGTTTACTCCTCTATCTTTGGGCTTCGGGAGAGTAGAGTGAGGGGTGAAGGCGGGAAAGTTTATCCTCGGCCCAGATCGTCCGGATGAAAGTAATCCTGCGTGTGGTAGTCGAGAGATAAGCGTGACGCTAGCTGACAACCCCTTTGCGAAGTGGGACCTCCAGCAAAGCTGCGCTCTCGCTGGAGGAACCGGGGAGTTCATCAGTCTGGATTTAGCGTGTTACCGCACCTATCAGTCAGAGAAAGAGAGAGAGAGAGAGAGAGAGGGGGAGAGGGAGAGAGAGAGAGAGAGGGGGAGAGGGAGAGAGAGAGAGAGACGTTTCCAAACGAGGGAGGTAGAGGAGGAGGATCAGCATCTCAAGGAGGACATGGGTTGGAGAGGAAGGTGGTAGACGAATGAGAGACAGGAGGAAGGGGAGAAGGACAAAGGGGAGAGTGGAAGAAGGGAAGAGAGACGAATAGGTGGGTGAGAGGAGGAAGGGCGATCGATAAAACAAACGGATGATGGAAAAGGGAAAGTTTATGGTCATGCAGAGGAAATTCTGAGTTTTCTAGCTAATTGGGAAAACCTTCTGACTTCTTCTGCTTCTTTGATATCTTGCACTCCTGATTTTTTTTTTTTTTTTTTTTTGTACTGCGTTGTGTGTACTTCCATTTTTAAGCGATATCTTGTTCATATATTTGATGCTGCACTTTGGCAATACCATTGTCTCCTTGGTTGTCTCCCAAACAAGGGTGTGTGGAGAAAACAAAGAGATAAGGTCGAGGGAGTGAAAGGAAGACCTAGGAAGATGGAAGGATGGAACTGAGGGTGTGTGGACGGGGGTGCAGGCATCAAAAGGGAGAAGGTAGAGGGAGGGGAGGAGGGCGAGGAGGAGGAGGAGCTGAGGCACAGACGGAAGCTACAGCCAAAGAGGGAAGGATCGTCTAGACTCTCGCTACAAACGCCGTAATTAACACGAACAAAAACCCGGCTTCCCTTTACCTACTTCAAATGCATTGCCGAGGGCTACAGCGACGCGCCACCTTGATGTTGTATCGCGCTGCGCGTTAGCCCGGGGAGGCTGAGCTTTGCGTTGCGGCGGCGCATTCTGATCACCCGGGCCCTCGGTGCTCCGTACTCGGCATATCTACCTCTATTAGGGTTATTAATATTAATGCCGTAGCTGATCAGAGCTCACGGCTGACTGGTTCGCAGCGTGGCGCCACACCTTGCTGCAGGTGACTGTCAGCTTCCATTACCCGCAGATTAAAGGCTCTCTCGATGCCTAAGCGCCGGGCCATTAGGGTCTGTCAAAGCATGTGAGGGATCCCTGGGAGATTTGATGTCGTGCTGTTGAACTGTCCGCTCCGCCTAAAAATACGCGCCAGTCTTTCTCTAGGAGACTTTATGGAAGGGTTTTCTACCAAGCTAACATTTCGCACCCTGACCAGGAAGATCTCCCAGAGAACCCCCTTGGGGGGGGGGGGGGACGTGCGTTTGTTTTTTAGACTTTTTAGTCCGGTTTTCTACCTGTTCTCGAAATAAAGAATGATCTTTCATGTCTCCTCTGGTTGGACGGGTGTTAGACTTTGTTGGTGTCCGAGTTTAGAGAATAACATGTCTCTTCATCTGGAGGCTTTGTGCTGGTCTTGTCAGTCTCCGAGACCCTTGTTGGGGAAATCAATTATTATTTTAGCCCTTATTTCTATAGCCCTTAATCCCCTTACAGTCTCAAAGATCTTAACAAACTCCAAATGTCTCATAGAAAGTAGTCTTAACCCCCAGCGAGCAAGGAAAAACAAAAAAAAAAAAACCCTTTGGGGAAAAATGGAAGAAACTTTGAGACAGTGACATAGGCAGAAATTGTATTTTAGGTGAGCCAGTACAAAATTGGGTGGGCCATCTTTTTCCAGAAAAAAAGGACTTACTGTATAAAACCTTAGAAGTAGAAAAAAGCACAATAGTAGTGTAGAAAAAGAACAATAACAGCAATACACTGACTATACAGTACTCCTCATTTAATGACGAGCTCCATTCCTCGGACCAGGTCATTAAGCAAAATGGTCGATGGGCCAGTTGTTGGTGGACCAGTGAGTAATGAGAATGGACCAGTGAGTAATGTGGGTGGACCAGTGAGTAATGTGGGTGGACCAGTGAGTAATGTGGGTGGACCAGTGAGTAATGTGGGTGGGCCAGTGAGTAATGTGGGTGGACCAGTGAGTAATGTGGGTGGACCAGTGAGTAATGTGGGTGGACCAGTGAGTAATGTGGGTGGACCAGTGAGTAATGTGGGTGGGCCAGTGAGTAATGTGGGTGGGCCAGTGCCGCCCAGGCCCATTACAGCATACTGCACTGCTTTGAGAAGGCAATGTTAATAGAATAATATGACTTGACTCCTCTCTAGAAGTTGCATTTGTAGAAATATGTGCATGTTTGTAAATACTGTTTTGAAATTGGGCATTAAGGCTCAAAACAAGAACACTTTTTATAATAACTCATAGCTAATAGTTGTACAGGATGAGAATCCAAGATGATCAATTTTCCAATTTTCCAAAAGTACATTTCTTAGAAGAAAGGCCCAAGATGAAATGATCAGCCTTGCTGTGCCTTTCCAGCAGAGGAAGTGGGGTGTGGTGTGTAGCATCTATAGCTCCCTAACCTAACCGTAGTAAAAAAGAGAAAGTGGCCAAACAATGTGATGAAGGAATGGTGAAAGAGGGGTGTTGGGCGGCTGAAAGGTGAGAGAGCATTGAGGGCGAGTGTCTCTCGACCGCCCGTCCAGTCATTTGTAACAGGGTTATTTGCTGAATCAGCCTCAGAGAGTGTTAGCGTCTGTGAATTGTGGCCTGTTATAAGCGAAGGTGTGTGTGTGTGTGTGTGTGTGTGTGTGTGTGTGTGTGTGTGTGTGTGTGTGTGTGTGTGTGTGTGTGTGTGTGTGTGTGTGTTAAAACAGAATACAAGAGTAAAACCATTTTCAAATTAAAAGCTCCCAAAACTCACAGCAATATTTCATCAAATTCTTTGGTTTATTGAATATCTTTCCAGCTATCGTTTATGTATCGATCCATCCATCTATCTTTTAGTGCCACTTGTCTGTCTGTACGTCCGTCCATCCATCATGCACCAAAGAAAAAAGAAAATCCAAGTCAATTCTCATAATTACAGTAATTACACAACACAGCATGTTAATCACAAAACGTCCTACCACACACACACACACACACACACACACACACACACACACACACACACACATACACAAAAAAACACACACGCACCACACACCACACACTTCTCAGACAGACAGCCAATCAGGAGGTGGCTTTACAGGGCTGAAAGAAAAACAGGAGCTGAGTGAGAGAGGAGGTGTCTGGCGGCTCAAGCCCGAAACATCTATCTTGTTTTGGGGGGTGTCAGTTGGTTTTCTGTTGGCTTGGAGGATAAGGGTGGAGGGGGTGACCCTTGAACCCCGACCCCCGGGGGGGTGGCACGGCATCTATCATGACGCGTTAGGTAATGTGGTTAACCACCGACTTCCTCCGTCAGGAACTTTACAGGGCGTGGGGGGGGGGGTGTCTCGGCGAGATTTGACAAAGTGATCTTTGTCGGCTCTTTATGTACTGGTGTGAAGTTGTAGGGGTGGAGGTGAAAAATGAAAGCAGTCCATCATGGAGCCGATTGGCCCATGGGCCCCTGTGCTGGCAGAAAATACGTTAAATGGCCCTGTGTGTGTGTGTGTGTGTGTGTGTGTGTGTGTGTGTGTGTGTGTGTGTGTGTGTGTGTGTGTGTGTGTGTGTGTGTGTGTGTGTGTGTGTGTGTGTGTGTGTGTGTGTGTGTGTGTGTGTGTGTGTGCGCACGAGACATTGAGAGGACCGAGAGTAGCAGAGAATTAAAAATTCCTGTTGTCAAGATATTAAGTCTATACTGTGTTTTAATGTGTATTATATTTTATTAGGGGTCCAGTCCCCTTGTCATGGAACATTTACGTCAGTAGTCTATGGATGTCATGGAACCGACGTACCCACGGACACGATGAATACAATAAGATTTGGGGCAGTTCCGACACGCCATCCTCCGAGTTTGATCCAAATCTCAAGTCTTTTTTGGAGTAAAAAAAAACACGCTGCGTTTCTCATCTCCGCAACGGTCGCGTGAAAGCAGTGCAGACCTTTGAATGGTCACATACAAGGGCGTCATTGAATAAGATGGCGGCGCGGTTGCTCTAATTATCGTTCTCAGGGTTTGTAAAAAAAAAAGGGAGTTTAAGACACGGGCTCCCGAAATACAAGCAGTTGAGTAAATACAAGCAGTGTAGAGGAGTACTCGCTGGATCGATCCTACGCCACCGTCGACGCATATCATGCCGTTCCCTGTGCTGCCCTGGGAAACTCCAACCACGTCCTGCTCCACCTGATCCCCACATGCAGGCAGAAAGCCAAACTGCCTGAACCTGTTGCGAGGAGAACCGAGAAGCAGAGCAGTGAAGCAGCAGAGGATCTGCGTGAGTGCCTGGACTAGTTACGTCTGTCCTTAATTTATTCGGTGCAAGTCAATGTGATTGTAATAAGCCCTGGAAACCATACACACGTTGAATCTTACATAGTTTGTAGGATTATTGTATTTGGGTGGAAAATGATATCATACTAAAAACAGTTGTGAGTTTAAATAGAGATCAGAGTGAGAGCTACGCCTCTGTCTACCTGCATGTCCCAGCATCAATTTGTATTATAACTTAGATATTTAGCCAAATTCCACATGAATGGTACTGTATTATAAATACATACTTCATAGTCAATGCCAAATGTGTTGCCGTCATAACATGAGGGTGTATTCCATTACTGAGAATTAAAAAGACTAATCTGAAACCTTGATTAAAGGGAATAAGCCTTTATCAGGACATGAAAACGTCTGGTGGAATAAAAGAAAATGTTCGAGGAAGAGATAATCTTGCAATAACAGACTTGAAAAGAAAGCATACCTTCTGTAATACAACATTCAAAGGAACGTATGCTGAGGCGTTTACTGGCCGTGTTGGTGTTGAACACTATGACTTTAGATAGCCAGGGCTGGCTCGCAAATTACACTTGCTGCCTGCAGCTATTTATTTATTTATTTTATTATTTTAATTCTATTATTTTATTTCATTTGTCATTTGACCTACAGACTGGCAATATACATTTAAAATTTTATATTATATGTATAAAATAAAAATATGTGAATATATTTTCTTACAGTATATATACTATATATTTTTTAAATATTTTTCATCGTAAAATTTTCATGGTAATGATTTTTTAAAGCAACCCCCTGTTCAATTTAATGAATTAAATTCTTTCTCTAAGGCAGTGGTCTCAAACTCAGATGACCTGGGGGCTACTGGCCAGGTTTTCTTCAAGGGTAAACCAGTGGGTTTTTTTCGCAATTAGAGAACTGCCTCGTAATCCTGTTTGAAATTGCTCTCTTATGATCTATTTAATTGTGCTTTATATTTTGAAAACATTAAGTACATTTGTGTGGATTAATTAAGCATTGTGATTTGAAAAATATATTTGCGGCCACATTATCAATGTATTATCACCATGTAGCAGGCCACATACAGGCCCCCCGGGCCTGTAGTTTGAGGCCCCTGCTCAAAGGGACGCTTCCAGGAAAATGAATATGGACAGTTATGGCCAAATGTTTGGACAAATACAAGCCAGCCCTCATTAGATTTACCAAGAATTCCACTTCCTTTACCGACAGAAAGTGTAATTATCATGGAGTACCTGGAACCTGGGTCTTTTTTGCGACTCGGCCATGGTGGTGTGTGTGTATGTGTGTGTGTATATGTATATATATATATATATATATATATATATATATATATATATATATATATATATATATATACTGTATGCAGAGAGGACGTAATTGATTCCTCTCAGTTTCAGTGGCTTAGCGTCTGCAGCTAGCGATAATCCTCTGCTGTCCCGCCGCCGTCGGCTGTATTGATGAAGCGACCGCGGCGTTGCATTTACTCGCCGCATTAGCGCATTATCCTCCTAACAGTTCTGGAGCAACCAGACAGCCGAGAGGCTCTTTACCTGGAGGACGATGGGTTCACACCGCATGGATCGGACAAAGGAGTTATGACTCGAGGTGACCGGCTCATTGAGTGAGGAATAATTGATGTCAAAAATGGGTTTTATTCAATAGAGTTAAGCACTTAACGCCAATTTGATGGCTTTTGTTTCTCGAGGTTTCATCAGTAGAGCTAACCTACAGACAGCTATAACGTGCCCATTCCAGATTTTCTCAGAATCTTTCTACGTTTAATAAATATGTCAATTTCATTTTATTTTTCCTGTTAAAATATAGCAAGATGACTGTACCTTCTTTCAAAAAGTATACTCCAAACAGGTAATCAACTTGTACTTGCCTTTGCCTGTTTTTCTTATATTTTATCACCAGCAACTGAAATTGAAATATGCTGAAGGCCACTAAGGAGCGTCATGTAGCCGAAAAAGCCCTTTAAATGTGGAAAGTCTCTTTTTTTTTTTTTTTTTTTTTTTTGGTCAATAACATGAGTGTATTGACTTATTTATTGACTTTATACACTTCATTGATCCCCGTGGGAAAATGCAGGTGTCACAGTCGCGAAAAACAGTCTTATTCATGAAAGGGATCATCTATCTCACACATGGAGTTAACTCTAACTAGTTACCTACCTAACCGGTAGTAGTAGCGAACCCAATGTGGGCAAATGGCAAGTTCCGCTAAAGTAGATAACTACATGTAGTAGCAGCGGTGTAGCAGTAATAGCATCAGTGCCAGTAAACGTCAATAAACGTGTCAATAAACGGCCGGCGGGGTGAGGCGTCCCCTCGGGAGTCCTACAAACACGACCGGATCCTCGGCGGAGCGAGGACCATTAGCGACAGGTAAATCGATGGCGGCGTCCGAGCCGAGAAGACACTCGGTCCCCCTCCCACCCGCGTGTTGCCAATCGCATTCAGGCCGCGCGCTAATGGCCTGACGCTCGGCCCGGCGCCGCGCCAGGCGCCTGCGCCCACGGCGACCTCCGCTGGGTGCAGTCGGGGCGTCGGAGGGCAGATGGGCACGGTACTGTTGGGGGCACGGGGGGGCGGTGCTCGGTGCAACAGTGCATTCACTCCACTTTGCATGGCGCCCGGAGAGTTGTCCCACCACCGCCGCCGCCACCATCACCATCACCACCACCCCACCGCGAGCTGCCCACACATCATTAGGACGCCAGGATAATGGCCAAACTAGTGCTCCGCCGCGACACCCCATTTCCTGTGCACCGAGCTCTCCAACCGTGACAGATGTCGACAATACCACCGCTACCTCCACCCTCCACATCCACCCCCCCTCATCGCTGCCCGCTTGGCCCGAGACGGGGGGGGGGGCAGACGTGCACGCTATGGTGCGGCGCCGTGCCATGCCAGGACAGAGCGCCGATGGGGGTTTTTTTTGGGGGGGGGGTTTTGTTATTCCGCCTACGGGTTGTTGTTGTTTTAACCAGATAGGTTTCTTGAGTAAATCGTCAAATTAGCGCTCAAAATGCCTGGGATTACATCTGAGCGATGGATCATTAGGGTTTTGCCCTGCCCCCACGACACACACACACACGCGCACACACACACACACACACACACACACACACACCCTTAATCCAAATGATGTATCGGCAGACAAAACATAAACAGATGTTTCTGTGTCTGTTTGGTGTCCTCATAAGGGGACGGAGCTAGACGGTGGGCGGGTGTGTGTGTGTGTGTGTGTGTGTGTGTGTGTGTGTGTGTGTGTGTGTGTGTGTGTGTGTGTGTGTGTGTGTGTGTGTGTGTGTGTGTGTGTGTGTGTGTGTGTGTGTGTGTGTGTGTGTGCGCGCGTCCGTGCACGCACACCGGCGGGCCCATCTCGCCGTAAAAAGGTGTTATTATGCGTCAAAGCCGCCGACACGCGGTCCTGGTAATAACACGGGGCCGGGTGCTGTCAACACGTGCGTGAGGAGAGGAAGCGCGGGGCCACGGACCGAGGCTAATGGAGGGAAAACCCCCCCGCCGTCCAAAAACATCAGCTTTTAGTGCGAAAACACTGCAACGCGATACATCGACGCCGAGGCCATTTAATCCCCTCATTTGAATATGCATTATGGGCACAACAAAAAAACCGTCCCTCATCCCCTCCCCGGAAGAGGAAATTGCTGCGCAATCGAGTTGAAGGGACGCGGAGTACGCCTTAAGAAATAAAACAAAAATAAATATCCGTCTTTATCACAGGTGGACACAGATGGCTAAATATTCGGCGTTGCGGCGGCTAATGGCTCGACAGGACACATTAGAGGTTTTTTGTTTTTTTTTAGGGGGGGGCGGGGGGTTGTGTAGAGAACCGGAGCGGCGGACCTGTCAAGTGCCGTGGAAGCAGATGCTGGTGTGTACACGGTGAAGCTGGCAGCAGCGGTGGGCGCCAAAGCAGATGCCTGCGCGGCTGCCAGGGCTGGGGGTGGTGCAGACCCAACATGTCGGAAGGGGTGAGGTGGGGTGAGGATGGGGAGGGGGCGGGGGGGTTACTGGTCGCTGGGCCGTAGGTCGCTCTCTCCAGCTGAATCGCCCCCAAACACTCATCCTCACACCCCTCTAGCCCTCTATCCCGACTGCTTGCTTTTATTTATTCATCAATTTGTTGAATAATTTAGTCGTTCGGTTGCTCGTTTGGCCCATTCCAACGGCCCCGGCGGAGAGAGGGAAGACGCTCTGGCTTCGGGGAGGAATGACCGCTCGTGATGTCGTTTGTTGCGGGGGGTTGGGGGCCGTTCGGCGGGGGGTGTGGATGGATACCACATTGTAACGGCGTCGACCTTTTACGGGGTTTTCAGATCTTCATGTGAAAATCACCCAGGGCTCTGGCAACTGGCACTGTCGTATGAATGAGTTGTTGGGAACACTCACATGACATTAATGGTTAGAATTTGTCATCAGCTTATGTTTTTTTTTCATCTACGTCCAACTGCATTGTACTGTCATTCCTTCAAGGTGTTTTTCCCCATACTTTTTTGCGTATTTTTCCAATTTTTTCCACAGATTACTTATACAATGGGGGTGGCGGTGGCTAGGTCATTGGTAACCACCCTCCGTCGTCCTTATTCCCACCTGCCTCATTGTACGTTTGTCATTAACAACCTACGCTATTCATAACTGCGAAAAAGGCAGGTGATCCCTGCAGAGCTTCCTCTGTGACATCCAGTATATTCCTGCATTTGATTCATTTTTGACATCATTCCGTGTGTTCCCGGCGTTGGCGAGAGAGAGATCAGAGCGTCTTCTTTTCGACACCTCCCCGTAGTTTTGACCCGATGAGAGAACCTTCCCCTTCGACCGGCAACCCTTCCACACTTCCGCCCGTCCTTTCCTTCCTTTGGCGGAAGGTGTACAGCTTGTTTTATTAGCATCAAAAAGAGCCCGCGGGAGGAGGAGGAGGAGAAGGGCCGTGATCAAATTCCTCTCTAATTAAAATGAACCCTGGCTTTGGAGTGTTGTGCTGTTTAATATGTACAGAACGGTGTTGATTGCACAAAGCGGCTCCTCCTTTTGTTGGCGGGGATAATGCAAGGGCGGGTGGGGGTGGGGGTGGGGGAGTATCTCCGAGGGGACCGGAGACGTGGGCAGAATGAAGTGCACCCGCAGGATCTCGAGATCTTCCGCCATCACCCACGACCGGGGTGATGTCCTCATTGCGGACGTGAAGATGTCTCTTCCACCAGAGTCCTGCGCCAAGCGCGGCCGGTGGGTGGAGTTAGCCGACGACAAGGGAAGATGGCAAAAGGGGAAAGAAAGAAAGAAAGAAAGAAAGAAAGAAGCCTCACCTTCTCCTTTCATTTGGAGGTTGATTGATGGACCTGGAGGCGATTTTTACAGAGCACTCGCTCCTGTCAAGGTTGGGTGTTTTTTTTTGTTCTTTTTCAAGCGAGGCACTCCCTCTCGGTTTTGGCAGCCCCCTCCCCCAACCCCCAACCCCCCAGCTCTCTCAGGGATCCTCCAACTTTCGCAGACTTGAAGTTCACTTTGTGCTTCATCCCCCGAATATCTTCAAGAGCCCGGCCTCTGACGCATCCCTCGACGCGGGTCGTTGCATTTTGCTAAGCGTTAAGCATAAAATGGGGTCCCCGAAATGGGTTCTGCGGCCACCTAGGGCTGGGGAAACACTGTCTGTAGCAAAATTATTATAATAATAATAATTATTATTATTATTATTATAATTTTGCTACAGACTACATTGATGTATTCTGCTCATGAAATGAAAAGGTCCTTCTTCAGGGTCAAATTTCAGTGCATTTAAAAATTCTGATTAATTGTGATTACTTGTTTTTATCGTTTGAGAGCCCTGATTGTCCAATGATAATTTTCAAAGCTGGCTGGTTCGATTGTCGTTTGTGTTGGGAATGAGTTTGTGTGGGGAGACTGAGTTTATGTTTTGGGCAGAAGTGGGTGACGGGAGATGACAATTGTTGTTGAACCAAACTGCAAACACTATACCACACAAAATGTTCGGATTCTTCGGCCAAAGGTCGGAGGAAGAAAGCAGAAATTAGCCGTCATGTAAAGATTAGAGCCCTGTCTAACATAGATGCTGCTGCTCTCAAGTCCCTCCACCATGCAGTTACTTTTCGGCATTTTTTTTAAGTTAAGTCGTACCTTGTGACGAGAATCGCAATTCCTTAATAGAAACACCAGAGTTGAGGTTTTCTTGGACGTCGGGGGCTTAAGATTTGGGTTTGGGCTCCCATTATAAGGACGTAGAGGTGAAACGAGGGATACAAATTCAATTTAGGTGTTTGTGCCGATCAATGAGCGGCAATCCAACCTTGATCTCAGGTTATGAATACCTGAGGAGGCATGTCGCAGATCGCATACCGATCACCAAGACCGACAAAACCAAAGTTGGATCCAGATCGATCTTCCAGCGATACCAAAATTTGCTTTGAGAACAGAAATGAATATTATTTTTTTTATGGGTTTTTTTTATACAACAGTTTATTTATTATTAATGTATCCTATTATTTTATTATACAATTATTATAAATTATAAATGTTTATATATTATTAGTTATTTAATTTTATTTTTTGAATTAAGGTCAATCAAATATTTAAGGTACAGCAGATAGATACAGTAGATACAGTAGATAGATAGATAGATAGATAGATAGATAGATAGATAGATAGATAGATAGATAAATAAATAGAGAGATGAAGCTTTGTGAAGAAAGTGGATTACCCAGATTTCCAACCCGTTACCAGCTTAGCGGCCCTGACATTCCCAGCCCCAGTGATCGTAAAAGAAATAAAGATAAAATGCAAAACATTCTTGAAAATTATTTAAATTAATTTTTAGCAATTTTCAATAAGATCTAAAAATGAACTAATATATTTATAGATAATATCCTTAAACCCACCAATTCTTCCACATTGTCATAATGGCTGTTGGTACTTTAAGCCCTACAGGTATTTCTTAAATTAATCTAACTATGACTGTGCTAACCTTTACATTCTTTTCAAAGGACCAGTTTGCTTTGATGTGAGGGCCACATTTGGTCCCGCGGGCCGCCAGTTGAACACCAGGACGGCGGCAAAGCAGGTTCTCTGGCACTCCATTAAACCAACAGCGTTTGCTCTCCTCACTTCTTCTTTATTTGGCATTTTATTTTGGCGGTGACAAACGAACGTCGCTGGGATTACAACATCGTTGGTCTGCTCTTTATTACCGACACAACACCGTGCTGGCCGCTCATTATTCCACCGCCGCTCGCTGGAAAAGGTCCCTCTCTGGACAGATGGCGAGGACACTGTTATTTACATCAATCGGCCCAAAATGCTTTGGCCAGGATCCCTGCTCCTTGGACTACCCGCTCTGATTCATGTCCATGGATCCTCGTACCCTGTGCACCCCAAAACTCCCCAAAATTCCCCAAAGCCGCCCGACGTGATGCGCTGATCGAGCAGGAATTGGAAACAAAGCTCACAAGTCAGGGCTTATTGTGAATCGCCGTGAATTCGGTTTTATTTACTGATTACTCAGTTTACTGAGGTTGACAAATACCCATCAAAAAGAAAATGGATGGTGACACAATACTTCCTACCTGTGGGATACCTCTTTTTTTTGTATATATTTTTAGATTTTTCATAATTTCATTTTGAGAGGTGGTGGCGGGCCTTTGGAAAACCTAAGCAACCTGGAGACTGAGCATCGAAACAATAATAAGAGATAGAGAAATAATAAATTAAAAAATATACACATTTAGAACTTCTTTAATTAAAATATTTTTTTAATAATTTATGTATGTACACGCCAATCAGCCACAATATTAAAACCACTTACAGGTGAAGTGAATAACATAGCTCATCTTGTTCCAATGGCATCTGTCAAGGGGTGGGATGTATTAGGCAGCAAGTGAACAGTCAGTTCTTGAAGTTGATGTGTTGGAAGCAGGAAAAATGGTCAAGCGTAAGGATCTGAGCCACTTTGACAAGGACTAAATGGTGATGGCTAGACGAGTGGGTCAGATCGTCTCCAAAACGACAGGTCTTGTGGGGTGTTGTATGCAGTGGTTAGTACCTACCAAAAGTGGTCCAAGGAAGGACAACCCGTGAACCGCTGAGAGGGTCATGGGCGCCTAAGGCTCATTGATGCACGAAGGGAGCCAAGTTTAGCCTGTCTGGTCCGATGCCACTGAAGAGCTACTGTAGAACAAATTGCTGATAAAGTTAAGGGTCCGATCCTATCGAGCATCTGTGGGATGTGCTGGAACAACAAGCCTGATCCATGGATACCGCACCTCTCAACTTACAGGATCAGCTGCTCACGTCTTGGTGCCAGATACCACAGGACAACTTCAAAGGTCTTGTGGAGTGCATGCCTTGACGGGTCAAAGCAGTTTTGGCGGCACAAGGGGGAGCTACAAAATATTAGGTGGTTATTAGTGGTGGTTTTATTGTTGTGGCTGATCTGTGTGTACTGTATGTGAATTAACTTTTAAATAATACAATTTTTGTAATTAGTAAATAGTTAGTATCCAGTAGGAGTAATTTGTTTATTAATGTATTTATTTATTATCCAACGCTTTACTTATTTTTTTTTTTTAATGAATTTTAGTGACTGAATATGAATTGACTTATTATATATATTTCATTTTGAGAGACGCGGCGGCCCTTTGGACCATCTAATCAAGCAGAGCCTGAGCATCCAAACAACTCTTCATCACTTCATCACTTCATTACCTTTCCTCTGAGCGTGCACACCGCTCCCCCGAGCAACACCGGGCGTCTAGAAGAGAAAGAAAGAGAGAAAGAAGGAAGAAAAAACACAAATTTTGAAATGAATACCATTTTACGGAGTAATTAGTTTTATGCAAACTAGAGAAGATGAAAGCGGGTGAAAAATCTTTATAAATTATGAATCGTTGTAACTTATCGCGAGTGCTTATCGCCGAGTTTGACGCACCTCCTCCGTTAATTAAAAAAATGACTCATACAGAGAGAGGAGGAGGAACAGAGATACAGAGACACAGATAGATAGATAGTTTGCTCATCAGGTAGCGAAAGAAACATCTTGAAGGAAGTCTTTGTTCTTCTCCTTCCTCCAGCTGCTTCAAGGCTCTGGTCTCGCAGTAAAGAGGAGCGATGTAAATAACAATAAGGGACGTACAGAATTTGCTTATTATACAGTAAGTATTACTATATCATATATCATTTTCATTTTACTCTGGATTTGTTGTGGTCAAGATGAATGCATTTCTGAACAGGAATTTTGAAAAAGCATATCAATTTGAAAAAATAACAAAACAGATTAGCCAAATATGCAAAAGAAGAATATAGGCAAATAAAAAAGTCTAATATACAAAATACAGCTAATTTAAATACAAAAATAGCCAAATATACAAAACTTGCCAAATAATAAAAATGAAATAAAAATTGCCAACGAAATTGCCAGATTTACAAAGAGAATAGCCAAATATCAAAAGAAAGTAGCCAAATAAAAATATAGCCAAATATTTTCAAAAAGCCAAATAAAAAAAATACACAGACAATACAAAAAGCAAATTCTTTACACAAGATGAGGTACATAAAACATTGTTGGACAATGTAGATATACAGTTGATATACATTTTTATCAACATGAATATGGATGCATATGGTGTTTGAATCAACCCGGTCTGACTCTTTATCGTTCTCATAGTCACGAAAATGAATCTACTGAATCATGTCCCAGAGCATGATTGTCAGACTTTTTTTGTGCTATACATGACAAAATTTAAACCAATTCATGTGAATGGGGAGATTTTATCCGACTTGAGAAGCGGGGGGTCATGGGGAAGGAGGGGGTGCAAATGCGCACACTAAAACTAGAGCTCACCTGACTAAAGTATGCCACTGCCGGGAGGTGGGATGTATTACAATTTTAAATGCATGGGTTTAAATTTCCTTCTATCATGAAATAAAAGCAGGATACTAGCTTTGCTTTTTCTCTGAATAGTATATTAAATTCAAGGATGGGCGAGAATAGGCATATATATATCATTCCCTCAGTATGAATTTCATTCATAGATACAATTTAATTCGATATAAATATCAGCCTTTGCGCACCTGTGTACCCATCAACCAGTGCAGTAAACATTTCCATGGTAACAACAAGCTCCACCAATCAGAGATGTTGCACAGGTAGGGGTTCAGGGAGAGAGACGGAGTATCTTCTTGCCTTGATGCGCCAACATGGCGAGAGTTTTATTATGCAGAAGAACAAGAAGCTCGCAGGCCAGAAGTATAAATAATTATGCTCTTAATAATAATAATGATGGTGGTGGTGGTGGTGGTATTGGGCACAGGAGGAATGGCGTTCCGCTCTGGCTCCTGGTCAGCTGACGAGCTGATGTGCTGATCCCTTCGACAAGACAGACAAACATTAAGAAATCTCCGTGCCTCGAGTCAGACCAATCAGCGGTGATTAGGCTGATTCAAGGCTGCTTGGCGGCCGCAGGAAAGGGAACAGTGCTGTCGTCTGCAGCCAGTGCTTGACCGGCCGCTTGGTCCGCCACATACCCCCACTGCCCGGCTTCGGCCAAGAAGCCGTCCGGCTGACATCCAACCCCCCCCTGCCCCACAGAGTGGAAGAGAAAGTCAGCCGCGACCATCTGCGCCGCCAGCCTATGAATCACCCGGAAGTTAAAGGGCTGGAGAGCCAGGTACCACCGGGTGTTCCATGAATTTGTGTCCTTCATGCAGTGGAGCCACTGCAGCGGGGCGTGGTCCAAACCAAGGCTGTAAGCTTGTCCCAGGAGCAAATAGCGGAGGGAACCGACTGCCCACTTGATCGCTAAAAACTCCTTCTTGACTGTGCTGTACCTCAACTCCCGCTCTGAGAACTTGCGGCTGAGGTACAGCACCAGTCGATGGGTCCCCTCCACCTCCTGGGACAAGACCGCGCCAGACAGAAAGGGAGAGAGAAGTTAAAGTTAAACAGCACTGGCTTCCCACAGACCCATCGGGCTTCCCACCAGCCCGATGGGACTAGACCAGTCACTCGTGGACTCCTCTATTACGCTCATGTCCAGCATCTAATTCCACCTGCAGAATCATTTGTTTGTGTTCGGGCAGGGGATATATGGAGAGCGCACCTTCACCCTTCTCCTTGTGCTGGCCTTGTCGTTGGTGGAGAGGCTTGTGTGTCTCCATGACTCTTGAAAGCTACACTGGCAGGGGGGCACACCCCCTGGCAGGTTTTAACATGCCGGACAGGTTTCAGAGTAAAGGCCAGACGAAAGTCAGCACCCGGTCCTCCAGGTTGGGGGTTGGGCGTGGGGTTAACAACCTCACCCCGGAAAAAAAGGCATGTTACAGAAATGACGAGAAGAAGCCATTCCGGTAAATCACGGCGAAGAAGAGACAGCACATCCTTGGATGTATCAATGGCAGGGCCGGGCAGGAAGCCCGACCCCTGATAACCCCGATTTTCAAAACCAAGGCCAACACCAAAGTAGGCGCCTGGAACGTACGCACGCTGTTCCAGTGTGGCTGCACAGACCAGGTGCTGAAGAATATGAAAGACGAAATGAGGTGGACTGGGCAGGGGCGCCTCATGATTGATGGAGCAACTGTTCTTTACTCTGGGAAGCAAGATCACCATACCCATGGAGTCGGCATCCTCCTCTCCAGCTGCACAGCAAAAGCATTAGTTGGATGGAAGCCAGTGAACGAGCGTATCATCACAGCGAGGCTTTACACCAGACGTGCCAAAGTCAAAGTCTATGCCCCAACCGAAGTTGCCTCAGAGGAAGACAAGGACACCTTTTTCAGCCAGCTCCAAACCGTGCTTGAAGAGATCCCCAGCTATGACATCAAGATGCTGATTGGAGACTTCAATGTAAAACTGGATAGTGACAGAAGGGGCCTTAACACCACAGTCGGACCACATGGGTCTGCAAGCTCCACAAATGACAACGGGGAGAGACTGTTGATGTTAACTAGCACCAATGGACTCAGCATCGGCAACACCTTTTTCAAACACAAGCAGATCCACAAGATGACTTGGGTGTCGCATGGCGGCGAAACCCGGAACGAGTTGGATTATATCTGCATCAACGCAAGGTGGCGCTCATCGTGGCTAGACGTTTGCTCCCACAGAGGTGCAGATGTAGGATCAGATCACTTCCTTGTGGTGGGTAAAATCAGGCTGAAGCTGAAGAAGGTTCAAAAGGTGCAGCCCAAGAGACCTTATGTGGTGGACAAGCTGAAGAACACCAGCATATCACAAAGCTACCATTAGGAGTTGAGAAAGAAGCTTGAGGTACCACAACATCCAACAACCATTGAGGAGCAGTGGAGCCTGTTCTCTCGTGCCATCTCGTAGGGGGACGGTAGCTCAGGAGGTAGAGCTGGTGGTCTAGTAATCTAAAGGTTGCTGGTTTGATCCCAGGCTCCTCCTGCTAGCATGCTGTAGTGGCCTTGAGCAAGACACTTAACCCCTAATTGCTCCTGATGGCTGCGTCCGTCGGTGTTTGAATAATTGTAAGTCGCTTTGGATAAAAGCGTCTGCTAAATGCAATGTAATGTAATCTCTGAGACTGCAGAGGCAGTTTTAGGCAGAAGAAGAGGTACCAACAAAGAAAGATGGATAACAGACAAGACATGGAAATTGATTGATGAAAGAAGATGGCCAAGATAAAAAGGGAACAGAAGAGGAGGCTGAGTTGAGTGAGCTGAGTTGAGTTGGAGGATGGAAGATGAGGAGTAAAGGCGCCTGGGCAGGTAAGTGAAGAAGAACTGCAGAAGCGACAAAAGAAGGTGGCTAGACGAGAAAGCAAGAGAGGCACAAGAGGCAGCGGAGAAGAAAATCACAAAAACACTGTACAGTATCGTGCAGGAGCTAACCAGCTCCAGGAGCAGCTCCGGTGTGCCAGTCAGGAGCAAGAATGGCACGGCACTTCCGAGCAACGAAGAACAGGAGGCTAGGTGGGTGGAACACTTCAGCGAGGTTCTTAACCAGCCAACGCCTTCTACACTCTTCAGTTTTGACCGGGAACCATCAGCTGCAACCCTGAATGTTATTTCGAGGAGATAACTGGGACAGAGGTTGCCAGAGCAATCAAGAGCTTCAAGAACAACAAGGCACCGGGACTCGATGAGGTAGCTGCCAAGTTGTTGAAGCAATACCAGGAGGTTTTTGTGGAGAGCCTCACCCGCTTGTTCAACATGATTTGGCATGCGGAAGAAGTTCCTGCCAATTGGAGACGTGGGGTCATTGTGAAGCTGCCTAAGAAAGGAAACCTCGCGGACTACAACAACTGGCGGGGCATCACACTGCTGTCTATCCCTGGCAAGGTATTCTGCAGTGTACTGCTCCAACGCCTAAAAGAAGAGGTGGATAATTTCTTGAGGGAAGAACAAGCTGGCTTCCGGAAGGGAGGGTCCTGCTCTAAACAGATCTTCTCTCTTCGCAACATCATTGAACAGTGCCAAGAATTCCAGACACCCCTCATGATCAACTACATCGATTTTAAGAAAGCTTTCGACAGCATCCACCGGGAATCACTGTGGCAGATTGTCCAGCTGTATGGTGTACCACCAAAATACGTCAACAGCTTCAGGGCCCTGTACCACAACTCCACTTGCACTTGCACTTGCAAAACCAACAAGGGCTCAACCGAAGACTTTGACATCGTCACCGGAGTAAGACAGGGTTGTATCCTGTCACCCTTGCTTTTCATTTTTGTCATCGACTTTGTGATGAGGAAGACCGTCACTGGTGAAATCTTCGGCATCAAGTGGAGAGGGGACAGACTGGCTGACCTGGGCTTTGCGGACGATTTGGCTCTGTTCATTCATACCCACCTTGCACTCCAAGAGATGACCAACAACCTCCATAAGCACGGGGAAAAGGTCGGCCTACGGATAAGCCAAAAAAAGACCAAGGCCATGACCGTCGGACAGGACCAGCACCCTCCACCTCTCACTGTAGGCGAATATGACCTAGAGTACGTTGAGAACTTCACATACCTTGGAAGTAACATCTCAAATACAGGAGACGTGGAAAAAGATGTATGAACTAGAATCGTCAAAGCTGTAGGAGTATTCCAACGGCTCCGCAACATCTGGTCGTCCAAAGCCATCAATACGGACACCAAGCCATGCCTCTACATGTCAGTGGTCATCCCAACAGTGACCTACGCCTGTGAGACGTGGATGAAGACAGCCAGCATCACCAACAATTGGATGTCTTCCACCGACGATGCCTCAGATCCATCTTGAGGATCTCATGGAGAGATCACATCCCCAATGAGGAGGTGATGAAAAGGGCAGCGGTGGCAGTCCTGTCCGATATTGTCTCTGCCAGGAGAAAGAGAATGGCTGGGCACGTACTCCGACTGCCAAGAGAGAGACCGGCAAGTGTGGCAATGGACTGGATGCCAGAGGGTGGAAAGAGGAAGAGAGGGAGGCCAAAGAAGACATGGAGACAGACAGCCAAGGACGACCAAAATGAAATGGGTGTCAGCTGGCATGGAGCAAGAAGGGTCGCCAGGGACCGGAGCAAATGGAGGGGACTCGTCGCCCAATGTTCCAGAAGGAACGGGAGGAACTAAGTCTAAGTAAGTCTAAGCACCTTCACCTCCGGGGTCGTCTCCACATGGTGGTGTAGAAGGGACTTGAGGCCTGGCAGGGAGGAGAAAACATCACAGAAGCAACAATGAAGTGCCGTGCCTCTCAGATCCATAACATACGATATTTTGTTCTTACTGGTGCTAGGACCTTCCTCACAGTTTTCTATAATTAGATCTAGCAGCCCCCCGGGCCCTCCTGCCAAAGAGGGGTTCAAATGGAGAAAATCCAGTGGAGGCCTGCGGAACCTCCGGCACCGCAAAAAACAGGAGGTCCACCCACTTGTCCCAATTACGGCTATCGTCATGAACACAGGGGCACTGCTTTGGAGTACCAGGTTTCATAATCCACTAGGACTAACACAAAATGATGCCTACGGTCACTGCGGTCTAGCGGGACTTGACTAGGAAGAGGGGCCTCAACGGCGCTCTTGGCGTAGCCGGAGGTTTGACTAACAACTGGCACTCAGGACACGCAGTGCACCATTTACGCACATCTGCCCAAATGCCCGGCCAATAGAAGCTGGCCATTATCCACAATTGTGTTTTATCGTGACCGAGGTGACCGGCCATCGAGTTATGGTGAGCCACCTGGAAGAGCATTTCCCGGCGGCTCTTCGGCACCAACAACTGGGTTATGTCCTCTCCTGTATGAATGTCCCGGTTCACTCGATATAACCTGTCCCTAATCACCAAAAAATACAGGTGAGTGTGCACAGAGAACATCTGGGCATATCAATACACCATCGATTTTAACTACCCCCTCAAAGGCCCCCCGTAGGGTGTCGTCTCGCAACTGCTCCAGCGGAAAATCGTTGACAGGGAAGATTAAGGGGACCAGGGGAGATCCCACTTGGGATCCCGCTGCCCCTGCCCCCATCACGCCCACCGACGTCCCCTCCGCATCACCGCGAACCACGCAACAATCACATCTCCCTACCAACCGTGAATGTACTCCCCCAGCCTCTCTCATCAACGTGTCAAACCCTGGCCGATCCGTGTGCAAACTCAGGGAGTGCGACAGACGGGAACTAACTGCAGTCTGTACCCTATGCTTTTTTCCCTTGTGACGGATTTTCGAGCCGGACCATCAGATACGTGTGAACATCCCCATGCACACAAAAAACCTCCACCTGTGACGCCTCCAGCAAAGCCCTTGGCCGAACCAGCAAGGCTGGACCATCATCTGCGACAAGCAAAGCCTCATGTTTAACCCATTGTAGCCTTACCGGTACTTCCCGCGGCCGCGGGAAAAGGAACCATGCTGTTGTCTGCAGCCGGTGCTTGACCATGCCCCTTGGTCCGCCACATACAGGAACAGATTTTTGGAAAGGTCTCATCTTGTAGGTTAATGTATGTAAGTTTGAGACATTTCAGTGGTTCCTAAACTGATATTGTCCTTTGAACCCTGACCAGAGGTCACTTTTGAAGCCCTATATGTCAGTAATTGAAAGACCTAACAAAATAAGGTCAACTGTTTTGGATAGCTCTGGACATGTACTTTTAGTGGGGTGGTAGTGTCAAAAGGGGGCGCTACTTCAAACGACCCAATATATAGTTTAGGGCATGTAGATTCTGACAATGCAGGTATATTCCCCGGTCAAATTAACCCCTAAAAACACATGCATGTCATTTTTCCACCCATAATTATTTTTCATTTGTAGGTTTATAATAATACAACTACTTAACTCATGAAACAATTGCATCAAGATTCATTACAGAATTTTTGCTCACTTAACCTGCAGCCTGTTTTTGTCATTTCAAGGTGTAGGTAAAGGTTAGGGTTTGAAACATTTATAAAAAACTCTGTAAATATTCCGAAAATATTTGTTTTTGCTCCTGTAGAAGCCACAAGTCTGTATGATATCAACCTTGTTTTAAGAAAGACGTTATGGTATTGTATTATTCGCAATGTCATGGAGACTACACTACCCATAATCCTGAGTGGTGGAGCTAGCTGTTACAACGGAAATGTTTGCCGCACTGGCTGATGTGTACACAGGCGCGCAATCGCTGACATTTTATCCATTTAAATTGTATCCATGAATGAAATTCGTACTGAGGGTATGACCCTATATCCCTACTCTCGCCCATCCTTGAAGTTAATAGACCACTCCGAGAAAAAGTAAAACCAATATCATGCTTTTATTTTGTGACAGTCAGGACATAATTTAAATCCATGCATTTTAAATTGTAATACATCCATGGTACCCTCCCACCACCTCCCCACAGTGATGTACTTTCATCAGGTTAGTTTCAGGGTATCTGTACTATATCTGCACTCCCAATCCCTCCTTCTAAAATCGAATGAAAAATCCCCATTCAAATACAGTAAATAGGTTTACATTTCGTTATGTGTAGCTTGAAAGAAGTCGGACAATTGTGCTCTGGGACACGACTCATTAGATTCACTTTCGTGACTACGAGCAAGAAAAAGCGTATATATATATATATATATATATATATATATATATATATATATATATATATATATGTACAATATGTGATCCACCGCAGCAAAACCCGCCATTTGGCGCATTTCTAAAATCGTCAGGAGCAGCCAAATAAGTTGAAAAAACCTTTCTTGAAGGAAAATTAGATTTTTCCAGATTCGTGTTCCTTTGTGTTTTTTTTCAATCTTTCAACATATTTTCAAAACCGAGTTTGATTTATAAATAGTAGAAAAATGTTAAACCGTAGAGTTAAATATTCCCACGTTAGATGACATGGGGAAACAAGACGTTGATGAAATGATGCGGGGGAAAAAAAAGTCGAAAGGCGCCAAATGACCCTAAAGTATGCGGTGGGTCACATATTTAGAATATATATAAAGCATCTATGTGACCCACCACAGACTTTAGGTACATTTGGTGGCTTTCGATTTTGTCCCCCCGCATCATTTGAAAGTGGAGAACCAGAGCTTCAAAACAAGGTCTCACTTGTGTAAATCAAGCAATTTTTTTTAAAGCTATGACTCAACTGTGTTTCTGAGATATTCACCCTCAAAGTTTTCCCCCAGACTTGGCTTCATTCAGCCAGCTCCCAGAATGCAATTGGGTGGAGGACCAACATGGCATGGCTACTTGTCACATGGCCACTTGACACCCTGCTGAATGGGGACTTGACACACTGCTGAATGGGGCAATCTCTGTATTGTTCTTGTGTTTTGAGGGAATGTTGAACAGCGTCATCGACACACAACATCTTAAAAAAAAGGCTTTTATTTACCAGTAAGAATAAACATGTTTTATAAAAGTGGAATTGTTTAGGAATTTAAAAGTGCGGACAACACAACAGAATGTAGAGTATCAATAATTTGAGTCTCTGTATATCAGCCATGGTGTGTTATTTAATATATAAATGTGCATATGCCAAATAAATCCAAAGTTCTTGGAGTTATTATGTGGGCTAACCCCAACCCTACCCCAGCTACACTCTGACAGCCTGTTTGGGGCTGCCTCTTTTCGCCCCTGGCTGCATTTGCAGGTAAACTTGAAAATGTTGTCCATTGCTACTTGTTCATAATCTGCCTCACCAACCTCAACGGACTTCATCACATCATCAATTTCTTCCGTTGTAACAGCAATGGCCATATCGTCGGTCTTCTCCGGTGGTTTTGAAAATATTCAGTTTCATTGTCACATTCAGGTTGAAATCCGTTGTTTGAAATGTTCTCCATGTCTGGGATAACACTGAAATCAGATTCAACATGGCTGTCAGAGAACTGACTATCATCGCAGAAAATTAAGTCTAGTACGTGCTGCTTACACTGACTTTGATCTAACGCACTGGTCAGGTTTAAGGTCCGCGATATGATTTAGATCTTTCGCCACCCGCTTCTCATAATCCATAATAACACGGTGATGAAAGTTTTCACAGACAAGTGAAACCGAAGGCTCCTCGTCTTGTTGACAGAAGTGACGTCAGCATTACTTCTTCGAAAGTATACGCCCCCTACACAATAATGTCTGTGTGTGTGTGTGTGTGTGTGTAAAAGTAGTAAGATTTAAAGATTGAACTCTATTAAAACAGTTTCACATTGTGACTTCAGATCACATGAAATAGGGAGGAATGATCTTCACCTGGACGTTCGCTTTGAAGGAAACATGGCTATTCAGCGTCCCGGTAAGTGAACTGTGTTTCCCCATGTAATCTAATGGGAATATTTAACTCCACGGTTTAAAATTGTTCTACTATTTATAAATCAAACTCAGTTTTTAAAATACGTTGAGAGATAAAAAAATAAATAAAAAAAACAAAGGAACACGAATCTGGAAAAATCAAATTTTCCTTCTTCCCTTTTCAACTTATTTGACTGCTCCTGGCGATTTTAGAAATGCACAAGATAGCGAGTTTTGCTGTGGTGGGTTACATATATATGTACAATAATGCGGGCATGAATGATACTATGAGTTTATAATGGAAAATTTCTGTACTAACCCTATGCCACCCCGTAACTCAATATCTGCCCATAAGAACATGTTGTACTGCAGGTCACAGTTCCCTTGTGACCAAAGGGAAAGCTGCCTTTCACTTGTCTGACTTATGCACCCTACCAGATGGTCTGGACAGGAAACCACAATAGGCCCGCTGCTATGTGATCTATACAATGTTGCCTCCCTGAAGCAACGGTCCCAGGACGTAGTTGATATAAACCCTCAAGCAAGTTGGTTCCAGGGAGATGCTCTTTGCTATTCTGTGTGACCTGTAAAGTGCTCCCAGCGGATTAGTCTTTTATACAATAATCTAAGACTAAGTGACATTTGTTGTATTTTCTGTTTAACCTGAACTATCTCACCCAATGCATTGACCACCTCCTGGTGGAGTGGCTGGAATTTCCACAACAAATTATTACTACGTTATTAAAGAGGGAGAGAGAGGGAGAGAGGGAGAGCGATAAACAGTGACAGGTGGAAAAACATCCTGGAACAAATGGCGACAACACAACAGCGAGACGTTTCGTAATCCTCCACCTGACACCAGCTTCCCAACTCGTGCTAACCGACCGCTAAGAGACTGTTGAGGCAATGTTGGTTTGTTTGTGTGCCATTTTTGTGGAAGAATGGGTAGAGGAAGAGAAAGGGGAGGGAAGGAAAAGAAAGGGCTGGAAAGGACAGGAGAGGAAGAGAAAGGAAATGGAGAAGAACATTCCAGAAAATTCAAAGGACAGGCAGCAAAAGAAGAGGGAAGGAAAGATAAAGAGAGGGAAGAAGAGGGCAAATAGCAAAAGAAGAGATGATAGGAAAGAACGAAAGAAAGAAAAGCAAATGAAAATGAGGAAAGGAGAATGGAGAAATCACGGGGGGGACCCTGATGTCCCCAGTTCTGTACTAGGGGATGGAGGGAAGGCTGGAGGGATGGATGGACAGAGGGTAACTCAGTGGGCGAACCTCAACCTGATAAAAGTATATTTTTGTTGTTGTTTGTTTTTTGTCGTTGACGAAAGGGAAAAGAAAGCAGAGATTATGAAAGGAGAGGAGAGGAGGAAGGTAAGGCCAAAAGGAGAGGAAAAGAAGGTCATTGAATGAAGAGGGAAGGAAAAACAGGGACATGAAAAAAGAGGAAACAAGAGGACAGAAAAGGAGGGGAAAGAAAGGACAACAAAGGAGCAACAAAAGATGAGACAGAAAGAGAATAAGAAATAAAAGAGGGGAGTCAAAAGAAGAGGGATGGAAAGAAAGGGACATAAAAGGAAAGAAAAAATAAAGAAAGAGGAGGAACAGAAAGGGCAGGTAAGGAAAGATGAAAACAAACTTAAAGCTGGAGAAAAATTAAAGAAGAGGAACGCAAAGACCAGGACATGAAAGGAAAGCCAGAAATAAGAGGAAAGGATTGAAAAGGATCGGAAGAAAAGAAAAGGGAAGACAATAGCAGCTTCGGACGGATGAATGGGGTGAAGCGACGGACGGATGTTTGGATGGACGGATAGAGGAATGGACATATTGACAGAGGGATGGATGGACGGATGGATGGAGAGATGTAGAGATGGACAGATGGATGGAGGGATGGACAGATGGGTGGACGGATGGAGGAATGGACATATGGACGGAGTGATGGACAGACAGAGGGATGGACGGATAGGGGTAAATGGAAGGACGGATGCAGGGAGGGATGGATGGCTGGAGGGATAGTAGGATAGACGGACAGATGGAGAGGTGGACAGACGGATGGAGGAATGGACAGATGGATGAATGGATGGGTGGATGGATGGAGGGATGGACGGATGGAGAGATGGATACCGTGGCCCAGGCCCTAGCAGCTTACACTCATAAAAACTCAATTCATCAAGGCGGACGGGCGCAATTCTGCTCCTTAACGAGCAAGCGACAGAGGGAGAGAGCGAGAGGGAGAGAGAGAGAGGGATGAAAAAAAGGAGGGGTGCAGCTCGTCAGCAAGACAGGTGGCTGGAGATCTTGCTCTGATACGGAGCGATATGAATAATAGATTCCTGCTAAATGTACGCCAGCACCGGGCCTGTAAACACAGCTGCCTTCCCCTTCTTCCCTTCCAAGAGAACAGCTTGGATGGATGGAGGGAGGGATGGAGGGATGGATGGATGAGGGGCCTTGGCCATCCCTCCATCCCACCTGAAAAGGAGCGGAGGGCGGGGGTGGAGGGAGGTCGGGATACGATGAACTAATCAGAGAGAGAGAGAGAGAGAGAGAGAGAGAGATGTAAGTCCCCCCCCACCCGTTTAAACACGTGGGCGAGTGACGAGCACAAAGGATCTTGATTAGCGCTGGAAATTGGCAACGATCTAAACACTCCAAAAGGAGCGGGAGGCTTCAGTGGCTCAGTAGATGCGAGAGGGGGGTCCGGGGCCCCTGCAAGTGTTGATATGATAGCTACGATATTAGCAACTATCCATTTCCGCCTCTCGCTATCTCGTTCCGTAATTCTCACTTTTGAATAGCGCGGGGGGGGGGTTTGCCGTTAGGTTGTTGCAACCAAGTGGCCATGCGGTGGAACTGCACTTCCTCATCACTTTCCTGCGCCCACTTCCTCTGCTTCCCCCGTCGAGAGCTGTTCCCGACCGGTCCCCAGATGAAATTTAGGAGGAGAAGGTAATTAATTCTTCAATTAAAATGTTGTTAAACATTTTTAATGAGCAAGTCGGCGCCGGGGGAATCGGACGCAAAACTATGTTTAACCAGAGACAGACACAACACGCCGCTGCCACCGACAACGTCTCCGAAGTTGGTTTTTTGGTGAAGCTGCGCGCTGACCCACTTTCCTGCCTCGCATTGCAGAAATATAAATAAAAAATCAAATGTCGTGCATTTCGTCTCCGGGCGCCAGAGAATGTGTCCTTCATCTCAGGTGACTACCGCTTCATTTGCCTTTTTTTTTTCTCCAGGCTCCGTAATTAGGGCACCGGGCTGCATGCAGTACCAGGCCTTTTAGAAACGCCCAGTTCCACGGCTTTTCCCCAGCAATTTCCACAAAGCTTCCATTTCAGCTCTTCTTGTTGTTTGTGAGTTGATTTATCGCCGCTCGATGGTTGAGGTAGTTCGGTTCATTTATTTATTAACACTGACTGTTTATTTGCACTTAATCTTTATTCCTGCTTCCGCAGCTTCTACAATGCTGCAACATCTTCCGTTTCCTTGAGGGAATTGATGACATTTCATCTTCAAAATCATAAAGGACAAGATGCTACTCTGCCTACCTCTGTTTCCATACAATGCAATCTACAGTATAGACAGATAGATAGATAGATAGATGGGTAGATAGATAGATAGATAGATAGATAGATAGATAGATGCTTTATCCATCCCAGCAGGGAAACTGCAGAAACAACAGTGGAAAGTAGAAATACTTGGATAGAGGTAGCATGAGTTAATAACATTAAAGATTGTAAAGTGTCTTTTATCCTTTAAATTGAAGTGTGAGAAAAGTAAGAAGTAAGACAAAATCATCCTCTGCTCATCATAATAATCACATTCTACGGTCCTTGCAGGTGCTTTTAACACCTCTGTTGCTTCAACCTAAAGTAGGTGAAACATTTTGGTTAGCGCCATGTTGGCTAATCGCAGAGCCGGTTCTGGGAATCACAGTTCATTACTGGCTGCAGAGACTCCGTAGGTTCCTGGCATTGTTTTCTCAATTAAGAGACTTGTAAATGTGTTGCTTGCTTAATCACCCCAAAACTGGCCCCTAGGACTCTCCCCTCCTAATGCAACCCCATTAAGATGGGCCATCAAAACAAAAGATCTGCCCCTAATGGCAATAATCCTTCACGTCTGTCACGGAGAAGCCAAAACGTGTATCTTAAATGAGTGATGATGGATGGGGGTGGACCTCCGCGCTGGAGAGCTTTATTACCGGTGATGGATGCACGAGGTCCTCGTGCACATAACCCTCAACCCCCTTTCCTTCGAAATCGGCTCAGCCCAAATGCAGCTCACTTAACCTGCAGCCTTTTGGAAATAAGATGGCCTGCTCCACGCCGCAGAGTGGGGGTGGTGTTTCTTATCCAAATAATCTTGTTAACACAATTACAGAATGTGTCCCGTCAGAGATCCTATACTTGATGATATACCACAGGGTATCAGTGGACTGTGCTAGGGTCTTGGTGGACTGTACCAGGGGTCTTTGTGAACTGTGCTCGGGTCTTGGTGGGCTATGCCAGGGTCTTGATGGACTCTGCTAGGGTCAAGGTGGAATGTGCTACTGATTTGGTGGACTGTTGTGGACTCTTGATGGACTGTGCTTGGGGGCTTGGTGGACTGTGTCACGGGTCTTGGTCAACTGTGCTAGGGTCTTGGTGGACTGTGCCAGGGGTCTTGGTCAACTCTGGTATGGTCTTGGTGGACTGTGCCAGGGGTCTTTGTGAACTGTGATAGGGTCTTAGTGGGCTATGCTACGGTCTTGATGGACTGTGGTAGGGTCAAGGTGAGATGTGCTACTGACTTGGTGTACTGTGCTGGGATTTTGATGGACTGTGCTTGGGGTCTTGGTGGACTGTACCAGGGGTCTTGGACAACCATGCAAGGGTCTTGGTGAACTATGTTAGGGTCTTGATGGACTGTGCTAGGGTCTTGGTGGACCGGCCCAGCGGTCTTGGTGAACTGTGTTAAGGTCTTGGTGGGCTATGCTAGGGACTTAATGGACTGTGCTGGGGTCTAGGTGGACTGTGCTTCTGACTTGGTGGATTGTGCTAGGCTCTTGATGGACTGTGCTAGGGGTCTTGGTGAACTGTTCTAGGGTCTTGATAGACTGCCAGGGGCTTAGTGGTAGGGCTGTGCTCAAAAAATCGATATGGCAATATATCATGACGTACTCCTTGCTGATACGCGGGTCGATGCAGTTGCAGTTGCGATGTGGCAGCAAATGCTGTGACTGACCGATAGCTGACCCTCGTTAACCGATCATTAACCGTTATCAGACAAGATTAAAATGTACTATTCAGAATGGACAAATGAAAAAAATGACAATATTCCAACTTGTTGACAACATTAGGGATTTCCATGAGTACTCGAGTACTCGATTTGGACTGCAGTATTTGTTCAACGTATAGAGTGATAACATTTTTAATAGAGGGTGCACAAAACTAGGTTGGGGAAAAAAAATTGCACTACTCTAAATGATATATTACCCAGTCACACACCGTTAATCCATTTCAAACAGTTTATTGTAAATATAGCATTTCATTTTGTTACTCTGTTTTGTTTGTAAAATGCTTACCACAGCCAGCACTTCCAGGTTTGGTGAACTCACCCGGAGGCAGTATAAGCTGTCCTCTTACGTGCCTGAAATAAAATTCTAGTGTGGTTGCACATGTTGCCCCCATGAGTTGTATTTAAGAAATAGATTGTCTACCCTATTTTTCTTTTACCATGCAACAGAACTTTAATTACTTTTTTTATTTTTTATGATAAATACATGATGCATTTATTCAGCTGTTTAACTGATGGTATTAATCGGTCAAAATTCTAAAAGAACTGATATGTCAGGGGAACATTCTTTCAGCAAATAGAAGTGCACTTAAAGTCAAATAAAACCAGAATATTATTGTTGCATCACAAAACTAAAAGCATAAGAGACAACAGAACACGCCATTTTAAGTTGAAAAATTAAAGAATATTTTATTTGGATTCCTTAATAACTCTGGGATTAGAAACAGAATATTTAATTTTACTTTAAAGATCTCTGTGGGCCTGAATTTTAAGTGTTTTAAGTTGTGCGATCCTCAAGGCTTTGCCTTTGCTGTTATCCAGAATAATAAAGAACAGCTGCTGTAGTCAATTCTGTGTAGGACATGGTCATTATTCAAAATCAACGTGTGTTTCGATAGGTTGTAGTCAATACCCAGCCCTACTTGGCAGACTGTGAGAGGGTCACAAACCATTGAGTCCCCCTTGACACTCACCTTGTTCAAGTGAGTCCTTGTAAGCCAGTGACGATGGAAGAGCTACTCTGATATTTGGAGAGCTTTACAAAGGAACCTGAACAGTTTGTAAGGCAAGATCTGGGCCATTTAGTCCATGCTTATTCTGTTAATGTCACTATAATACATACATATTGGGGATTTATTGTCATGATTCCCTCAACTTTGGGTTTGTTCCAGAGGCAACGGCATCTATCCAGGGATTGAAGCTGACTATTCTTCAGACTCACTGTAAATCTCTGCGGGCTCGTATGAGGGCCCCGAGTTAAAGGCCCCAGTCAGCGTTCAATATGAGCGTTTCTAATCGAGGCCGGCAAAGTCCCAGACTGCCTGAAAGCAAAACGTTCTTCTTAGCCATTAAGGTACGTCGCAAAGACACACACACAGCCTCCAACATGCTAACTCCTCTTAATTATATATGGAAGCCATTATATTCCCCAGACAAGCGGGTATATTTAAAGAAACGTAGACAGAGGAGTCCTTCCAAGGCTTCTCCTCGCAGGGCTCCCATACTTAACAGGAGATGTGGTCTTAAGGGATCGTCCTCTGGGTACGCAGTCTTTAAAGAGCCGACAACGCCGTCCCTCCACTCGCACTGATTACACATGAAATGAAGTCTCATTTTCGTATTTGAACAATGGAACCATTTCTTTTCAAATCTTTTCGGGGAGAGTTTTTAATATCTGTAAAAAGACAGAACATCCAGGCTCTGAAAGGATTAAAATATCAGGACAGTTACTTTAAAAGCGATTTTGAAAAATCATATATATATAGATATATATATCTATATATATATATATAGATATATATATATATAAAATCCATTTTTCATCATATGTATATATTATAAATTATCTTTATAATTCTTTTATTAAGCATTTTATGAGGATGCATATCATGACATTATATCGTGATTAGCAATTGTCATTGTTAACCAAGCACCTTAAGTAACCTAAAATGTCATTATTTAAATGAAAGATGAATTGTGAAATCAATTATTTAGGCAATCAGTTGTTTTGTGAGAGCAGATGTCTTCTAAGTGTTGAAATGATTAAATATTTTTTTCTGATTTTATAACAAACAGTAATATTTATTTCAATAAATAATTGTAATATTTTAATTTTAATTTATTTAATATTTGATTTTGGAACAAATACATAAAAAAACAATAAAAAATAGTTTTAAGTCATAAATGAATGAGTATTTTTCGACCATGTCAACCTCCATACATATACCTCTACTTGTAATTTATTTTATTTTATTTATTTTGTGATAGTGTGTTTACTTCCAATGCTGAAAAAAAGGTGTCATGTCAAAATATTTGCCATAGACGTTGAAATCAGCGGAGACTTGGATTCTCATCGACACCTGGCAGGGGAGGTGTAGAAAAGCGGCTGTAATTCCTCCCGCTGTAATTATGGAATGCGTTGGCAGGCGGTTCCACAGACAGGTAACACAGCGCGGGTAATTGCAAATGAATGCACAACCCCATTTCATTAGGCATAAATAATTTGCCCACACGGGTACGTGTCGTCCAAATTACGTATTCTTTTTGTGTTCCCAAATTACCTATTCTTTCTGATCTTGCCTTTAGTTGATTAGCAAGCTGTGCAACTAGCCATTGGCTTCTTTCAGTTTTTTAATATATACTTTTTATGTTATTACCCTGCTTTCACTACTCGTAGAAGGTGAAAATATTAAATGCAAGTAAAGTAGATGTGCTGAATTAAGGAGTTATTTACACTATATATATATATATATATATATAACATTTAGCATGGGTTGCAGATTATAAGTGCAGAGGAACATTTACAAAATTTTAAATAACAAAAGTAGGACCCACATCAAAAATTAGCTCAACAGAAGATAAACAGGGGTCATTTTGAAATTTAAACACCACAAATTCATAGCATTGAAATATTTGGCTTTAAATATTCAAAGTATTTGCCGCTTTTTCGCCTCCATTGAAGCGACTTCCCCAAAAGACACAGGTGGGCCAAAGCAAAATGACACAAGAGGGGTGAGACAAAATTTGCCACAAAATCCTTCAACACTTAATTATCAATTGACAGCGGACTTAAACATGTTTAGTACCACACGTTAAGGATACATGCAAAATAAATACACAAACCCCTTAATGTATGCAAAGGTAATAATTAAAGGGAATTAAAATTACTAGTCCATCCCCATGAGGTGTAGCTGGATGGATTCTCCCGTGCAGCTGGGGCGATCCGCTTCATTCCGGAAAGCAAGATGGTCGCCCACAGCAGTGGTTATGTCCAGTAGGTAGAGGAGCAACAAATACATTTATCGCAACTGAACATAAGATGCGAGCAGACATTCTGACGTTTAACTGAAATGCGTGTACTCAGGCCAGTAAACCAAGGTAACGCTAAAGTAGCTATGCTGTATGAAATGAAAGTTGTGTCACACAATGTGTTTTGACATCATAGGCCTATGTGTGTGATGAATGTAGTGTGTAAAAAAGAATAATAATAAGAATAATAAAAATAATAATAATGAATAGAAACGTTGACGCGAGCTTGTGCTCGCACAGCATTTTGGCTTCGGGATGTAAAACGAATATTCAACAATGTGACATTGTTTGCTTGTGGGTTTTAAAAACGACCTAGTGCTCCTTTACTGCGTTTAATCCATGACATGTCACTGCTTTAAAACTCCTTATTCTCCATTCTTCTTCTTCTTCTACTTCTTCTTTCTCGTAATGTCAGTGTTTAAACGTTAAGATAAATCTCTGGATTCAAGGGACTTTAACATATCTTCAATTTAATCTGTTTATTCTAAAAATAAAAAAAAATTTAAACTCCAATGGAAACGTGTATTCATGTGATAATGAATTTACTGTATTTGAGGGATGCATGTTTCAACGAGTGATGAGAGTTGAAGAACAACTTTTAGACTAGAGATTAGAGATTTATTTTAAATATGTATTTTAGCGTTACAGATAGTCTCTAGATTCTCGAATTTAAGTTTAGCATTTATTTGAAATAGTCTCAATTAGGTTCGAGAGATATACTTCAAATAGTCTCTAGATTCTAGATATTTATTTTAAATAGTTTCTTGATTCTAAAGATTGAGTTTAGCATTTATTCTGATTCGACTCTAGAGATGTATCTCAGAAGTTATCTTAAATGGAGCCTCGAGATTTATCTTAATAACCTCGACATTCTCATTTGTGTTCATTTTAAATAGTCTCTGGATTCTAGAGATTTAATTCCACCATTAACCTTAAATAGTATCTAGATATTTAGTATAAAAAGTGTAAAATTATTTGGCTTAGCATTCAGCTTAGCATTTAGCTTAGTCTAACACCAAAAAACGACTCTCGCGCCGGGAATAGAATGTGTATTTAGCACCTATTTAGCATAAATCGAACTACAATGTTAGTCCCTCCACCAGTTTCCATCTGACTGTGACCAGAAAGCCCCCCACTCCCACCCACCACCCATCACTCCCACTCCCACTCCCACCCGCCCCCACCACCACCACCACCCGCCGACTGGGCTCCGCATGTCGTCCCCCAGGTTGTGGCGACCCTAATTAAAATGTCCTCTCCCTCATTATCGTCGATTGCCCCGTGTGTTTTGGACGCTCCACCCCGGCCGCCGTGGCCCTGGCAGCGCCGCCGCCACCACCGGCTCGTCCAAATATAGACGCGCTGGTCTTTAGCCCCGTCAGATGGTCCCAGTCCGACATGAGAGTGGGAAGGAAAAGTGGGACAGAAGCCGATCCTCCCTAGTGGACGCTGGACTACGCAAACAACCGCAGATGGCCGGTGCCCCAATCCAGAGTACGCGAGGCATCGACGGGTGGGGGGAGGGCACAGGGATGAGGGCGGGGGGTGAGGGAGGGAGAGAGGGTGGGGGTAAGGGGTTGATGGGTGGATGAGAATGGAGACAAACTTTTAATGGTTAACAGCATGATTAATTCATAAATGTGTGTTTGTGTGAAAGGTGAAAAAGAGGGCGCCGGGTGTCATGTCCGTCCAGGACCGCAGCTTGACGAAACAGATGGACGGACGAATGGACAGACTGATGGAAAGAGGGGGAAAAGAGAAAGACGGACGGAGGAACATGTAACCACGGGAGAGAGAGGCAGCCTGCCTGGTGGGGGTTTGGGGGTGGAGGAATCATCTGCCCGTGGGTTTTTGAGGAGCCGCCATGGCCTTCTGCGACTCAGACGGTCCCCAATGATGACCGGCGGATGGCCGGGCGGATGGCGGACGAGGGCCAGGCTCGATTTGTCCAAAAAAAAAAAGAAAAACCGGGTCAGGGAAATCACAAAGGGATCAAAATATCATCACCTAGAATATTTGTGTTATGTGCAACTATCAAGCTTGCCCTAGTTTTTGCCGCTAGGTTTGAACTACATAACTAACTTCACAACACACTGGGATAAACCCAACTGCCCGTCAACACCAGAAACCTCCGTCTTCCCTCTGTCTTTGAGGCAGGTCCGTCGCCTCCTGGGGAAAGCCGTACATCACACATGTTGAATTGAATTAGCTGAGGAGACATCTTAAATAGTATCTAGATTCTCAAGATTTAGTTATGTATTCAGGTGATATAGTCTCTAGGTTCTAGAGATTTAGTTCAGCCTCTGTCTTTGTCTACATTCTAGGACGGTCAAATCGGCTGATCAGTAACGTCCCCTGAGGAAGGCTGTAGATCACATCCGAAGTAACTGTCTACATGGTAATTTTGTTGCGTTATGTTGAAATCAAGAGTGCTTCATTCATATGCTGTATAAACCCTGTATACCTTTGATATACATTAATCCATCCCTGTAATATATTGGAACAGATTAAGCGGAGAATGATGTCACTTCCTGCCCGGCTGAGTCCTGTCCGGCTGACCACAGGAGGAAGAGCAAGACGGGGATGAAGGTGGAGTCATGATGTGAAAAGGTCCCGAAACAAAATGTGAAAATCACAGCAAAATTATGAATTAAAATCTAATTATTCAAATAGATGTTTCTTTTAAGGGCAAAGCCAAATTCAAATCTTGCTTTCTTCAAATTTTAAGACAAGTTTTAAGAGTAAATGGTTTTACTGAATGGCTTGTGTACGCCTACACCACCTTATTCAATCTTTTAACGATGGCTTGAAATGTTTAACTTCTGTTGCTTAAGTCAGTTTTTCGGTGGTGGTGACTGCGTCTGCGTTCTGTGGACTGATGAATCTGAAGTTGTTACTAGTGAGCTCCTTCGTGACGTCCTATTTTTCTCTTACGTGGTTAATTTCTTAGGTCCATTACAAATCGTAGTCCCATCTGCTCCTCGGAGTCAAAAAAAAAAGCTATTCTGGGAACAAATCAACCGCAGTAGACTTTTGGTTTAAAGCATTTGCTGATGACACTTTATTCTCTCAACCCGTCGCGCTTCACTTCTTTGGAGTTTTTACCGGCCGTTATTTCTGCTTTCCCATCGTTCAGAATCCTCACCGTCGCTCCCTCTTGAGGAAGTGTAAAAAATGAAAGGGGAAAAAAAAAAAAAACATCTCTGTAATCCACTGAATCAAAACGTAATCAAATATGGCAGAGGGAGAAGCCTCTTGTTGAGGAGATGAGGAGGCTTCTGAGGCCGATGTGTGAAACTGCAGTCACAGTTTTGCCGCATTTTTCTGCCCGAGCTCCTTTCCCCGCGACTCATTTGCCACAGTTCGCACGAGCGTATGTGCGCACGTACATGCATGCGCTCCAACCAGCACCCCGTGGGTAATCGGCGGGGGTGGGGTCCCCAAAAAGTACCACGTCCCATTTGACCACAGGGGAGGCCTGTCAAATGCCCAGATAGTTCTGGTAATTTCTTGGGTGGCACTCTGGCTTTCTCGCTCTCTCTCTTTCTCTCTCTCTTGTGCTCTTACACACACACACACGCACGCATGCACACACACACACACACACTCACACACACTCTCACACACACACACACACACACACACACACACACCAGTGCAAGATTCGGAGGCCGCCGTGCACTTTACATATTCAAAGAGGGAATCAAAAACGGGGGAAGTCCCTTTGTTGTGCTTGTGTGGCGGATTGTCGGTGGGGTGAGAGGCGACGGGGGAAATGCGAAAAGGTAAAACTCTCTGGACTGAGAAATTGGAGGAGGAAACAGGATTAGTGTTATCGGCCGAGGTTGTGAGGACACGTGCGCACATGCGCATTTGAAGAATCGTTTTGGAAACATGAGTAAAGAAAACAATAAAGGCCTCGCGTCGGTGACATATCACGGTTGCACAATATGGCAACATGAGTGTTTTGGGTAATCACAGTATTCGAGTAGTGATTCCGAATGGAATGATAATTAACTCGAAACGCTCCTTTTTCCCGAAAGACGACGGATCTCACCGTCGGTGTAAATCCAAACAGATCATCACTTAAAGCGCGGGGTGGGGGGAAAAAAAAAAATCACGGCGTGCATTCATAACCCGAAATGTCTCGATATGACGCCTTAAGAATGAGGCTGATTTTCTGAAACTTGTTTACGCGTTTCACTCCTCTCTCTCTCTCTCTCTCCCTCTCTGAGCGTCTTGATATGGCATCGGAGGCCGTTATCTCGTATCTCTTAGCCGCTGCCATGCAGATGTTGGATGAGCTGCTAATTTCCGAGAACGGCGCTAACGTCGTCTCCTTCAGCGCCCAGTCAGGAAGTTGATTTATAGATGGTGCTCACGGAGTTAATTGCGGTGCGCCGCACCAATCAGTCTTTGGGGGGCGGGGGTTGGGGGGGGGGGCTAAATTGACACCCACCAGCCGCAAAACAAACAAACATATTCATATTTTTCGCATTTATTTGTTTATCGATGTTTTAGATTGCGCCTTGCCTCCGAGATTCAATAAGTTGACGGAAAACATTGTCAGCGTGAGTCTATGGCTTCGCGTCGCCTCTGCCAACGAATCCGTCTTGCGGGGGGAAATGGAAACGTATGTGGCGAGCGTACGCGAGTGATATAGTACACGCCTCCCCCTTAACCCCCTTCCCGTTCCCCCTTCCCACGGCTGGATCTGTGCGAGTCGCCTCGCCAGATGATTTGCGTCGTGTTCCGAGACATTCGTCTTGATTATGCAGACGGCGAGGCTTTGCTAATGTTCTGCGGGAGACACTTCTTAGGAGTTTGTGTAAAATAGTAGAGCGTCAAAGCTCCGGTGGGGACGTTGAACTATCTGTCGGCGTGACGAGGAGGGGGGTAATCGTCCCTTGGGACAGGGCTTTCTGGATTCCACACCAGTGAGAAGTACACCTCCTGTTCATCGGATGCGGAGTGTTGACGTAATGGAACGTGCATGGCATTTAATCGGGGGCGACAGACAACTTCCCATTAAGGACGGCTGGCCGTCCAAAACACCTCCGCCAAAAGCACTTAAGCAGATATTATCCATTATCGATAACCGTGTTGTTATTTAAGGAATGGATTAGGCTATTTTTCCGTCAGTGCCTTAAAATGCAGATTCCCGTCATTGTTACCCAGCTGTTCACAGCACAACCTCCCTGGACGCTTTACTGTTGAGAAACTTACCACTCTGCTGCAACTTCTGCCCATGCAGTCTAATAGGGCATTTTTAAATCTACTTTAAGCTCGGGAAGCAAAAGGTTAAGTCTCAGGTTCTATGTGGTGCTATGAACAGTTATAAATGATGGGAACCAAAGTTTTATTAATGCCTGGGTCGGAAAATGGCAAACTTTCACGTTTTCGAAGTTGATACAGAAGCAGGTTTTTTGACTTTTTCAAAATGTGGACCTGTCAGTGTCCCAAGACTTGGGAAGCTTTAATTTAAAAACAGAAGGAAAAAAAACAACAAAAACCTTACTGACCCTTTTTGAGATGATTGAGAGATTTTGAGATTCAGCTCCTAACAGGTCACTCTTTTTCTGTTTCTGAGTTGTGAATGGAATTCTCACACAAATCATTTTAGAATAGAAGAATGCAAACTGTGGATGCCAGAAAATATCTTTGCCTTGTTTTTTGAAAAACATTTATTTTGGCTGAGTAATCAGAAAAATCGTTTACCTCTGTCAGAAGCATTGTTTATTTTGGTGGAATTCAAGGTGTAAATCAATCGCATTCAATATGAATTATACCAAATGCTTTGGCCTCTTTTGCCCTTGACTTGAATTTAGTCCTCCGTGGCTATTTTCAGTTTGCCAACAGAAGATTCACTCTTTTCCCAACTCCCGAGTCATTTAAATATTCAATATGAACGAATCGTTTGCAGGTCGTGCATCACCACCCGTAATAGACTCATTTAAAGACCGCTTTTTAAGAATGCAGCCCAAACTAGCGGATCTATGTAAAAATGACATGTTATAAACCCTTCTTAGAAGGTGCCAGAAAGCCTCTTCCATGCTCCCGTGGGGTCACCGATGCATCACCGTCCTCGCATATGGCCGCCAAGCCGGAGCTGTACGGGGGCGTCTGCAGCTTCTTCCCAGCGAGGGGTGGGGATGGGGTGGGGTGGGGTGGGGGGAGCATCTTGCGTTCAGCAGCAGTAGGAGCGGTAGCGGCAGCAACGTGGACCAGCCCGCTGCGCTGGCTGACGTCCAAATTCTGTCTGGCGTCTTCTGGGAGAACAAGAGGAGAAATGGAACAACTGGTTTTAATGAAACAATTACAAGACACTAATTATTATGTTAATGTTTTTGCTGCTATCATCAGCCACCGCTAACAGCCTGCCGCACCTAGAGGTTCAGAGCCAAGCGTGCATGTGAGCGGGAGTGTGCACGTTTGTGTGTGTCGTATTTTATTTTTTCCTATTTTCTTTTCTGCTAGGTGGGGAAGATGGACGTTTTTCAAATAGGAGCGTTTTGAAATACAACAAAAAAAAAAGGGACCACAAAGAGCTTGGCCGTTGTCTTAGAATGTCAGGTACATTCATTCCCATAATGCTCAGCGCAAATAAATTAGCAGCGGGGTTCCAGCGATTGAATGTGTGTGTGTGTGTGTGTGTGTGTGTGTGTGTGTGTGTGTGTGTGTGTGTGTGTGTGTGTGTGTGTGTGTGTGTGTGTGTGTGTGTGTGTGTGTGTGTGTGTGTGTGTGTGTGTGTGTGTGTGCGTGTGTTAGTGCATGCGTACGTGCGTGCGTGCGTGTGTGCATGCGTGTGTTCTGACATGCAGTGTAGTAGACCCAGGAGACTGGCCTTGAGGCAATCATGCACACATTAAACACACACACGCAAAAAAAGCTGTACATCACACACAAGCATCACATTGGTCTATTTGCATTATTTGACTCCAAAACATGCCAACAACCTTAAACATCCAACGGCAATCTTTTACTTTTACCATTAAGTTAAAATCCATCACATGGCGTTATTAAGGTGGCGCCAAGGAGACAATACGACGGCTTAATCTGCATTTTTTTAGAGTAAAATAAATCGTTTTGATTATTCTGACATTCCATGAAAAAAATGATATTCTATAAATAAAAAGATATTATGAATTTCAATTTAATTTTTTTGAAATCGGAATAAGTTTACTTCACCAAGTATATTTTCATATACTAGTAATTTGTCATGGTGAGGATTGGTGGGTTGCTGAACAGACAATTGGAATTAGCAATAAGCAACACTCGGAAAATACTAATTTTAATTACATAAAAATGATGAGCCAAATATACAGGAAAAGCCATGAAACAGAACAGAAATGGCTAATACAAACACAAAATATTCAGAATATACAAATGTGATTCAATGCTCAGGATAAATTACTGGTATAGGTATATAAGGTATAAATTTTTCCTCTAGTTACTGAGTTATTACACAGTCCAAAGTGTTATTGCAATAATAATGTTAAAATATGTTTTGCACTGGCATAGAATTTGAAGTGATACATTCCCCCACCATGCTAAATCTAAAATACCATAGATATAATAACAGTAACAAAAATATGGATGCATAATAAATGCAACGTAATTCTTTTTCGACAGAATTCTCAAAGTTGCATGGTCCTTGGGTCCTGGGTGTTCAACAGCACTTTCTTCTGCTGCAACCTGTTTTTGGGGTCATATAGAGTGAAATGAATTAAAACGCTTATTATTTTTATAACTTACAATTTTTTTGTTTTGTTTTTTGAACCAAAGCTATTACTTTGGCCAAGTCTGGCTTGAATGAAAGATATGTTTTGTTGTCAATTTTTCCAAATCTGAAGAGAGACTTAGTAAGAAGTTAAATCAAAGCGGTCGCAGCGATGTCCCGGGGCGCCTTTGAGCCCCGTCCACACAGAGAGAAGTCAATGAAAGAGGTGGTCCAACGGCGGGTGCTCTGCACTTGGCTTGGACATAGTTTTGAATGAAACCTGTTTAGTGACGACGGCTAATTTCATTACATGGTGTCAGCACACACTGAGCGGCTCCTGAAGGGCCCACTTTGAACTCCAGGGCCCCTGAACAATGGCACGGGCCGGTCGGAGGTAGACGGAGGGAAGGGGGGGTGGGGCAGGGGTGGGGGAGGCCGGGGCGGGGGAGTGACAGGCTGGAGAAAAGGAAAAGGAGAGAAAAAAAAGCTGCATTTTGTTTTTCTTTCTTCTCATACGGCGAGTCCTGTCAAACATTTTGATATGTCCCATGACTCCACAGGGTGTTGGGGTTGGGAAGGCTGCTGTTCTCCTCCAAGGGCCTTTCACCGGGGGAAACAATTGACTTTTTCCTTTCTTCACCGATCACACCGTTCTGTCGTTCCCCCTCCTCTGTCCGTACGTACTGTGTCTTTCATCGTGAGCCATGGTTTGCTGCCGCCGCAGCTGTTTGGCCCAAAGATCTTCCCATGGTTGCCGCCGTTGGAAATGGTCGAGGCGGGGTAGAGTACGTGGCCTTGGCCTTGTGGTGTTTTCACCGAAGTTCCAAATTGAGTCAGAACTGACAACAAGCTCCATCCATTGTATATCAATATTTTCAATATTATAGGTTTTCTTTTTGGTCCAATCTTTGGTCCTCCTCCTCCTCCATTGAAGGCTCTCCTGGGAAAAATGGGACTGGGGCGTGGCCGAACATGGACCATGAAGGTAACTTTGCAAAGTTCGCCGCGGATAAAGGAAGTGGATGAATATTCATGAAAAATTACCCCCACGCCTGATAGCAGGTCCTTTTTTTCTGGTCGGGTATTAGAGGCCTGTAAAGGAGATGAAAGGCTGGCGAGCCATCCCCACTTCCCCACTTCCTCAGCCTTATACCGGGGACACAATGGCACAACCAGCCGCTCAATTAGCCTGCCATCTTAGACTGACTGCTTGACAGGTCTAGCTAATTGTTAATCCCGCCATAACTGTTGCTCGGGAGTAATTAATCATGTAACAAAAGGGCCCTCGGCAAGGCAACCCGACCACTGCGGCGTTTGTGTCAAACCAGTGTACCAGAAAACCCAGGAAAGGTTGTCCTGTTTCCCCATCAGAGGTTGATCAACAAACATTTAATCTTCATTTGCGCCGTCTTGGCGGCTCTCGCTAAAGAGGTGCGGAGGAACTGTTTCTTTCCCGCTGTAAATGTGGCGTTTTGCGAGATCTCCTTCCCCGGGAAGAAGGTCCTGGGGTCAAGTATCATTCATCATCAGATGGAGTGTCATTTTCTTCCACTTCATGCGCCAGCAGCTGCCCAAGAGGAGGCAGAGAAAAGGGAGGTATTATTCTTTGAGGGAGGGAAGAATGGCACAACCCCGCTCTTCTGAGAGGAGGAGGAGGAGGAGGAGGAGGAGGAGGAGGAGGAGGAGGTTTCAATAGGAACACAAGGTGCCACTGTGTCAGAATCCTAATGTGTGCAGAACCGGTGATGTCATCCCTGTTGAACCCTCGTCTTCCTCCTGCGGTCATAAGACCAGGCAACATTCCTGGGAACGGGAAGCCGACACAAAGAGACACCGTGTTCCTCTCTGTATCCAGTCATTTAGCCGTGACCCACAAGGGATCGGTCTTTTTTTCATACATATTTTTTTGTCCCTGTGTCCAAATGATGATTAATATCTGTTTTCTGTCTTCCTGTGACTGGCCACGGCGGCAAACAAAAGCACCACTTGTTGAGGACCATGAGAGGAATTCAGAGCTCCCGGGCTACAGGACCCATGAAGACCAAATTAGATAATGTGAGGGGAAACAAGAGTTCATCATGTTATCTTGTTTTTTCTTTCTCTTTAATTCCAAGATGGTGATAAAAGGAATCCGGTGGTTTCCTTGTGGTCCAGATACATTCTGTGTCCTCAGGAGCTGATCTGAGCATGTGATTTGACATATGTTGTATGTTATCTGTGGTCTGACAATAGAAATAGAACTCAATTCACTTAAAATTGAGCTTAATGCTCGTGCTATCTAATGCTATCTAAGAGCTAACCTCATCCACTGATATGACCCTTCACAGATTCCTATCCTACAGGATTAAATGCAATATTTCCTATGATATTTGTATAGAAAGCTTCAGTGGGAATCCTGAGGTATTCTTTTGTAAGGGTCCCAAATGAGGACAAAGTAGGCTACTGCCAAAAGAGAAGACGAGAACTTCATGCCTTCTTTTTATGAAGGAGAACCGATGTGAGCAACGATGATCAATTTAAACAGTAACTCCAGGGAAGAGAAGGCTTGGCCGTTCTACCAACAGACCACCTCCTTACCCCAACAAAGCAGCGACCGAAAAAAACAGCCCCACTTCATCCGTCCACCGTCCTATACAATAAATAGAAACAGTAGGAACCTTTTCCTAATTTGACTTGCTCCACAGGTGGTCGCCAGCTGCTGGAGAACAGGTTACCAGGGGCTTGGATCCTTGGTGGTTGCAAACCAAACTGATGGGAGACTGGATTGAGGGGTTCTTCTACCATGGGAACAATGGCCAAGAGCTCCTGAAAAAACAGGAGGTCATTTTTTTGGCAGCGCCCGGAGGTGACTTGCAGTTCCTCTTGTGGCAAGACACTGAGGTCTTTTGTCTCCTCGGTCGCGCACCAAGATGGGGATCCGGTAATTCACATGATTCAATGAGGGGCCTGTGTCTATTCATGTCCATGCACCGCGAGGCCAGACCCCAAAAAGCGCTGAAGACCTGGGGGCCCTGCTTTGGCGGCATCACAACATTAAAAACTATAAATAACTCATGGAGGGAATACTTTATAGGCTGTTGATGCAGTATATATTGGATGAAACAAGATGACCTGGAGGGCATTTTCGATAACCCACGTCTAGTAAAAGCCAAACTTGGCTAAAATGGTGTCATTTGATGAAGCGACCAGTGGAATTTGAACTAAAACCGATTCTCGGAAATTTGGTTTGGAACTGATTCAACCTGATCAATTGAAGTGAAATGATGAGCAACGTCTTGCTTTCGCAAATGAAACATGGGAAAGTAATGTTTGATACTTCTGGCTTTTGTTTGCTTCAAAATTGATCTATTCGTCAATACAAACAAAAGTTAGAGAAAAAAAATACTTCTGTACATTTATACTATTTTTATTGTCTTTAGTTTTTTAAATATTGTGTAAAATCCATGTTTGGTTTCCATTAATGCAAAATGCAATTCCATTTATTCTATGCTGAGTATCTCTTTAAGTTGAAGTCTGCACATGAGAGTTTCTTGGAATTCCCAACAGATTAAGCATCATTAAGCATCAGCCGGGGATGGTAGCTCAGGCGGTAGAGCTGGTGGTCTAGTGATCTAAAGGTTGCTGGTTCGATCCCAGGCTCCTCCTGCTTGCATGCTGTAGTGTCCTTGAGCAAGACACTTAACCCCTAATTGCTCCTGATGGCTGCGTCCGTCGGTGTTTGGACAATTGTAAGTCGCTTTGGATAAAAGCGTCTGCTAAATGACTAAATGTAATGTAAATGTAATCATTGGACTTGAAGAAATTGCAAATATAGTGGTGTTCTTCCTTCTGCTGAATCTAGCAATCATATGGAAAAATCCAATATTATTAATGTATTTAAAATGTTGCGATGTGTAAAACTTTAAATCTACAAGGCAATACTTTGTGGAGGCAGCGGAGGGTAGTGGCTCAGGAGGCAGAGCGGGTCGTCTAGTAATCGGAAGATTGCCAGTTTGTTCCCAGGCTCCTCCTGGTAGTGTTCTGATGTGTCCTTGAGCAAGACACTTAACCCCCTAACTGCTCCCCGGGCCCCGCTATATGGCAGTCCACTGCTCCTAGGTACGTTAGTTACTAGGATGGGTAAAATGCAGAGAAATGCATTTTGTTGCCTCAGTACTTGTTCTCTGTACAATGACAAATAGTTCAATCCAATTTTTTTTCATCCGCCAAGCAAAATCGTGGCTAAAGGGGGCAAATTAAGGGAATACTGTTTATTTTTAAATTCATAATAGATATAATATTATGAAATATGTGTCCCACTGCCAATTCTTAGCCTGTTACGCCGCCTACACAACAATGAATCCAGGTGTGTGTATAAAACATGTAAGGTTGAAGGTTAAAGGTTGAAATCTGTCAAAACAGTTTCACATTCTGACTTCATATCATCATGATCTTCACCTGGACTGTCGATTTAAAGGGAAAAATTGATCGGCATTGTTCAGCGCTAGTCAGCGTCTTGGTAAGTAAATCTGTGTTTCCCATGTAACCCATATAATGTAACGGGAATATTTAACTCCACGGTTTAACATTTATTTACTATTTATAAATCAAACTTGGCTTTGAAATATGTAACAAAAAAAACAAAGAAACATGAATCTGAAAAAAATCTAATTTTCCTCCTAAAAGGGGTTTTCAACTTATTCGGCGGCTCGTGGCAATTTTAGAAATGCGCGGCAATGTGCGTTTAGCTTGGTTGGGTCACCTATGTATTTTTTTTTTTTTTTAAACCTGTGCTGTCTGCATGCTGTATTTATATGCTACTGCCTCTAGGACAGAGTTAGTTGGCAAGAGGATTTCAAGTTCTCAACCTGCAATGCAACTCTTTATTAATTATTTAATCATTAAGAACTGCTTCAATAACCCTCTCCTGTGGATGACCTGTGGGATGACAAGAGCACAGTTCTTGTTGTACAGAACCACCACCTATCCCCCTCTTTGGTTAACTATTTTACCATGTTTGGGTCTATAAACAACTAATCACTACCCCAAGAGGGGGATAATCACCACAGGTGAGACAAATAAACATGTACACAGAAAAACATAAACATCGGACAACAACATGTATTGAAAAAACAGTTAATTAGGTCCAGGAAAACTGGAACAGCAATTGGGCACATGACCTCTTCCGGTCATAGTTATGGCAGTAAATGAGGAAGAAAAGGAGAGGGATGCAACCCGGAGGGTTGTGGTGTGAACGCATATGTGATGAGACTGTCTGTATGTGTGTGTGTGTATATGTGTGAAGTCTCCACCGGTGAGTGTACAGGACTTATCCCAATTGGTTCTGGTGTATAATGTTGGTATTATGTCGTGGCACCTCCAAGCAGCGGAAATGGCCACCCCTGAGTCCCGCAGCCGCATAGACAACCCACGGCTGCAGGAAAGCCCCGAGCACCCCGCCTTGCAGCCAAAGAAGACCCCGGCCCCCAGAGATGCTGGAAGCCCGCGGAGCAACCCCACGCATCCGCCTCAAAGAAGCCACGCAGCAGGAGCAAAGGCCAACAGCTGCCCCCCGCACCCGAACCGGGCTGCTGGATGGTCCCAGCGGTGGCTGCCAATGAGCAACAGGTATCCAGCCACCCTGATTCCTATCACCTAGATCCAGGTCAGGTGTGGCTGCTCACCACACCATCCCCACACCACAGATATCTAAAATGATTCTTCCACGTTTGGCCACGTTAGAGAAAACTGATTTCATTGATTTGACACATTGATTCGACTGATAATCAATTAAGCCCTCACCTTTTTTGTTGAATTCTCTCATATTTATTGACATACAAGTATGGTTGAATGGTGTGGACTCAAAGTCAAATCATGATTCCCTACTTAAATGTGAATTGAGAACATTAGATGCTTAGAAGTTTAAATATGGCTTAATGTGGTCTTGAATTTTTGATAATCTTTTGTCATTGACAAAATAACCTTTGAATATATATATATTTTTTCATTGAATATATGCGACGGTCAGACCGATCAAGACTCCCACCCCTCAGCAACTCCCAGCCAGCGAGACTTTAATCTTCCCTCGTTGTGGCGTGCCTGTCGCTTCATTAAGATGGTGGCTGTGAGGAGACGCTGTCAGAGGGGATAAAGCCGATGTTACCTGGTGGCTGCCATGCCCTCGCAAAAACAACAGATTTATCCATCGTGATGTTTTGATGTCACTGCCCGACAAATGGGCTCCTGCGGGGTAACTTCCAACGGTAATGAACCCCCCAGCCCCCAACCCCAATCAAATCTTCTTTATTTTTATTTTTTTATTTTTTTCAAGTAGTCATCTCACGCGTAAGCAACTGTCTACCTTAATGCTAAATAATTAGCTAGCTCAAGCTCACTGGGGACGGTCACCTCGGGGCTCGACGCGCTCTTCCCCTGCTTTGATCGTTACGTTAATTAGATCTGGCTTGCCTGACAGGGCAAGGGCTCAAAAAACAGGTAGGTGTCATAGGCACCTCGGCTGGGACACGAGCACCTGGTGCGTGTGTGTCGGCGCTAATTCGAACCGATGTCCCAAAAGAGGGGGGGTGGCAGGGACAAATTTCGAGATGTCGAGAAAGATAGACTGGAGCCACTACAGCTTTGGCCAGAGGAAAGAGTCACATTGTCGGACCTCAGTGTCAGCCAGCGTCATCCCTACCCTCCCTCCCCCACTACCCACCCCGAGCCTCGGGGACAAATTAGACGTGTGTTTCGGGAGATGTGTCAGAAGTGTTCTCAGTCCACATCATGGCCGTAGAACATCAGCGTGCATTGTTTGAGGGGTGGGGTGTGGCGGGGGGGGTGTTTAAAACCAAACCTCAAGCCCCAACGTCAAACAAAGTCAATACCAAGGGAATTCCTGGGAGATGCTCACCTATGTTCTGTTTGACTGGTTACCAACTCTAATTTAATCCAATGTATGACTGTTGGGAATTGTTTTATTTCATCAAAGGCATCGAAGCCAATGACAATTAGAAGGAATTGAGCAAGAAACGTTGGTTTTTGGTTGGTCAATTCTGTCAATCAACATAGCATCGGTTCCCCACAAATGAGCAGAAAAGTCTAAACGGCGCCAGCCCCAGGTCCGGGCACCCTCTAATAAATATCTTCATACTGTCGCACCCCAGACTGTCGAGTAGTAATTAGTACATTCAATATGTTTACCAGCCCACATACCTGTTTAATCAACTCGTTATCTGGGCACGTGTTCAACCTTCAAAGAGGGAGTGTGTCCACAAGACGTGGACACAAAAGTATGTCTCCTTTGAAGGTTCCCTTTTGATCTAGATCATTAACGTTTTTGGATTCACAAGTTGACATAAGGCCCGGATTTTTTTGTTGCCTCCGCCACTCCTGGACCGGTTTCTGTGCGATGGAAGTTGAAGATGTTTGGAGAATTGCTGCGATTATAGTGTTGGTGTGCCATTTTTGATGGCCGCTTCCAAGAACAAGGCATGCCGCAGCCAAACCAGACGACACCAAAAAAGGGCTGCTGGCGGAACCAGGCATCCTTTCATTGACCACATGGTCCTTTTTACCGATTGGACAGATTTTATTATCATGGAAATCGACTTTGTAATTTTGATGTGAGCGGCCCCACCCCGCTCGATTTACAATGGAGAGATCTCAAGACCAATTAAAGCAGGAGAGTATCAATGGCCAACCTTGTGAATAGTAGAATAAAGGGGCGAAAAAAGCCATAATTCTTTAGTGAAGCGAAAACTTGACAATCGATTCTCACTTTTCATGACATTACCTCATTAGATCGATGTAAAATGTGCGGTCGAGAACAATTAGTGTGTGAATAAGCGCCTAACAACATAGCACAGAAGGAACTCTATAGGCGCGTTTGCGTTCAGCGTTCATTGGCTCTGGTGGATCAAAGACGGACTCCACCTCAGAAAAGTTGTCACGTTGAGGGACAAGCTCAAAGCAAGCAGGACTCGTTTTTCATCACTGTCCAGCAGGAAGATAAAACGACGACACAATGCGTTCTTGGACTTGATGGTGGCACTTTAAAGCCAGAGGACCCCCTACCTCCACAAGCCAATCATGGCGTCCAAATCCAAACGCGGCAGCTTCTCAGTTGGCCCCCTTTGACAACGGACTAATCTCGGCTCCGAAAACACAACGCTCTCATCGCACCATCAACCGATTCCTCACTCCTTTTCCAAGCCGAGAGCTACACCACAGTGGCCACGGGCGGTGTTCCTTCAAGAAGGGAAGGAAGGAATCCTAAGAAATTCATTTCCTTTCTGGACGGGGGAGAAAGGCATTCCTCATTACAGGCCCCTGTCCATCCTGTCATCTGCAGGCCACAAGTCTGCCGGGCTATTTATAGCAAGTAAAAACCTAAACGCTCACCAGGTTATTTGTTTAAACAAATGACGGCGAAGTTAAAGAATGTGGAGTTGTGAGAAGATGGAGGTCCAGATGTTTGGTTGTTGTCACTGTTGTTGTTGTTGTTTTTTGGAAGGGGAACATACAGAAATACTGTCGTATTCCCATTAAATATTGAACATGTTTGCCCATACTCCTGACCCAGTTCGGCGAAGGAATTTGCCCGTGCACCGCTCAGCCACCGCCACTTCTTCAGTAAACAACAACAACAACAGTGTGGTTTTTTTTATTTCCCGCTCGAAGCATCTCCACCGCAGCCCCCCTTCCATATCTTGGCTCAGATTCTCAGAGGGGATTATCGTCGATCTGATTAAGATACCTATCTGTTATTATGATTCCTTCTTCCCCCTGCCTTTCAATAACAGAGCTCCTGTCCCGGCGGGAGCTACGGACTAAATCAGTTCGGTGTAGTATAAATTACATTACATGTTTGGGACGTCTCCATTGACATCGGTGTAAATGCTCCCGGATTTGTTGTTTCCTTGGCTCGGAAGAATGTGCGTTCGCATCTATCTGTGCAGCGTTCTCCCATCTCTTGTGCTTTCAAAAGTTGGGTGTTTCTGAGTTTGATTCAATTCCCTATTTTCAACAGGTTTCATGTGTAAAAACAGATTTCATCAAATCGTTTTTGGGTAGATCGGTTCTGTGATTGTTCACTCGCAATTCAAATTCAATAAATATGGACAAAATTAACTCCTAGATCCAGTCAGACTATTACACTCTCCCATCACTCATAAGTTAGTAACTTTATTTGTATAGCACCTTTCAAGAGCAGGGACGTCACAAAGTTCACTTCACAGATGTAGATAATCATAACCATACATACATGCATACACACATAGAACACAATAAAAGCAGAGATAAAATAGAAATAGACAAAGGCAAGTTTAAACAAATGGGTCTTGAGTTGCTGTTTAAAAGTGTTCAGTGTCCACAGATCTTAATTCCAAAGAGAAAGAGTCTTTTGAGTCTTGGTCTTGGAACAATCAGCAAACCCTAATCGGAGGACCTTAGAGACATTCTGGTGACATAGGGCTGCAGTAGAACTTTATTGTAGACAGTTGTCTGGTGATCAGGGCCGTTTCTTTCTTTTTGGCCCAATGCAAAATGTTGTTTGGAGGCCCCTATTTTGTGAAAATATGGTGGGGGGAGGAGTTGGTGCCACATGCAAGTGCTTCAGAAAGCTAGGACCCTGAGGAATCATTTGAGATGCAGCTTGACATTGTATGTCAATCTTTTCTCTCAATTACAAAGTAATAAATAAAAGTATTCATATTTTGAGTGTAAAGGGGCTTTGAACATTATACTCATGCCTATTGATGGCCATTCCCATGCTCAATTAAGTGTGATTAGTTGCTGCACCAAGCTGTGGGTTGATACCATTAATTGCACAGCTTCGGTACACTTTCTAGCCATTTTTGAGTTGCAATAGTCTAGACGGGACGATATAAAAGCATGAAATTTTACTCATCATACATTTGGCTCTGTCCCTTCACTTTGGAAATAAAAACTTGATGTATAAAATGTAATGTAGAAATTTGTGGTAATTGGTTATATTCTATATTTTAAATAAGAGCACCCCCTAGCTCATTCGATCTTTGAACTTCTCATCAGTTACGCTCCTACTCATCACCAGGTACAGTAATTTAGATATGGTACAATAATTTACACATGCTAATTTGCATATGTATCAAAGCGTAACAGTGGGAAGCCATGGCCACATTCGGAACCCGCGCCCATACATCAAGCTGAGCTGGCTTTTCATGAACCTTTTCAAGTTTTTTTAATCACAAAAAGAATCACATTAGGAATCTCATTATTAATTAGAATGAGACCACACCTCCTGAGTCATTACAGAAAACAATACATAAAATACACCAAAAATATCTATTTCTGATTCTTTTATAATGGTATGTAAAAGTCGGGGGAAGGGAGAAAAAGTTTGTGTCTTTGGTTTGTTTTCGCTGCGAGACACTACAAAGCTACGTCGAAAGTCAGTTCCTCGCAGCGGGCGGATGTTGAATTTCGGGGGATCGCTCTGGTTCTACGCCGGCTGTAGTAGCAGAACTAACAAGTTAAGCCCAAACATTGGGTTTGGACGGAGGGGACGGAGTGCGTACATCAAACGGCGACAGTCGGTCAATATTGGGGTATGGAGAATCAACACGCAGCGTTAAAGGAGAAGCTTATGCTCAGATATCCAGAGCGCTGCTCGCCGGCTCCCACTGTCTTGCCTGTACATTTCCTGAGGGCAAGATCACCATTTTTCCTATTTGTCGAATTAGGGAAGAAATACGCTTTACAAAAATGAAAAAAATATAAAGAGAAAAAAAAAGCAAGAGCAAAGGAAGGCATATCTGCATACAAAGTAGGACACTTTGTAATTTTTGAAGCTTATGGCCGTCTGCAGATGCAGTTTGGGAAATACATTCACCAATCAGCCACAATATTAAAACCACTGACATCTGAAGTGAATAACATTGATAATCTTCTTCCAATGGCATCTGTCAAGGGGTGGGATGTATTAGGCAGCAAGTGAACAGTCAGTTCTTGAAGTTGATGTGTTGGAAGCAGGAAAAATGGTCAAGCGTAAGGATCTGAGCCACTTTGACAAGGACCAAATGGTGATGGCCAGACGACTGGGTCAGAGCGTCTCCAAAACGACAGGTCTTGTGGGGTGTTCCCAGTATGCAGTGGTTAGTACCTACCAAACGTGGTCCAAGGAAGGACAACGGGTGAACCGCTGAGAGGGTCACAGGCGCCCATGGGCTCATTGATGCGCGTGGGGAGTGAAGTCCAGCCCGTGTGGTCCGATCCCACAGAAGAACTACTGAAGCACAAATTGCTGAAATAGTTAAATCTGCTATGACAGAAAGGTGTCAGAACACACAGTGCATCACAGCTTGCTGTGTATGGGGCTGTGTAGCCGCGGACCGGTCAGAGTGTCCATGCTGACCCCTGTCCACCACCGAAAGCTCCTACAATGGGCACATGGGCGTCAGAACTGTATCATGGAGCAATGGAAGAAGGTGGCCTGGGCTGATGAATCGTTTTCTTTTACATCATGTGGATGGCTGGGGTTAAGGTCTGATCTGATCGAGCATCTGTGGGATGTGCTGGAACAACAAGCCCGATCCATGGGGGCCTCATCTCGCAACGTAGAGGACTTAAAGGATCCGCTGCTAACGTCTTGGTGCCAGATACCACAGGACACCTTCAGAGGTCTGGTGGAGTTCATGCTTCAACGGGTCAGAGTTGTTCTGGCGGCACAAGGGGGAGCTACACTATATTAGTGTTTTTTAGTGGTGGTTTTAATGTTGTGGTTGATTGGTGTATAGGACAATTAGCATATGAAATCCTATGAGTTACAATGCAAGGCTATTTTTTGCTATCTTTTAATAGTTGCATAAAGCACGGGTTACAGTTTGGTGTGAAATAGGGTGGAGGTAAGTGAAAACTCATGTCACACAATGGCCAGTTTTGTGTTGGAGAGTTTAAAGAGTTTTTATTAAATTCTAATTATTATTATTATTATTATTAAAAGTGTTAACCTTTTAGTCATAAGCAAGCTATTGAAGCACGAGATCGAACATGGACTTTGAAGGCTTAAAGCTGCTGCAAGTTCTAGAAGTTAACATTTTGTCCAGCAAATTCAGCATAACTGATCAAGATGTTTGAGTGATCATCAATAAGTGAGATAAAGTGACAGAATGTCATCAATATTGTTAACTGCGCCTGACAAATAATGCTGTCCCAAATCTTTTTCTGCCCCAATATTATCTTTAACTAATCTTTTTATGGGAGAAATCTGCTATTTTTCAACCTCGATCTAATAAAAATGTTGGCTCCCATCATTTATAACTATTCCTATCATAACGTCACTGAATACTTTACTATTGAGAACCGTACAATTCTGCTGTAGCTTCTCATTTAGGACTTAAACCTCCTTTTAGAAAACAGGAAAGTCACATCACAGTCACACCGATCTCATTGTATTTTTCTTTTAAATGTTTTTAGTAACAGTAATATCACGTTTTATTTAGAACTGCCTTTTGCAATTGCCGCAGTATATCCAAAGCATAAAGTTGGCTACAAAGGGTTGCCAGTAGGAAGCATTGCAACTTTATGTTACTAGTCTACTATGTTAACAGGGATGGGGCATTCCAATGGGGCATACATTGAAGCCTTAGAATGTTTTCAAAAACAGAAAACTGACATTGCAGTCCCAGGTATTAATAGGTTTTTAATAGGAAGCGTTGCAACTTCCTGTTTCTAGTCACTTACATTAATGCAGATGGAGCAAAAACAGCTGGTTTCCCTAAGTACAACAGAAAACTCACAATAAAACTCCAAAAAAACATTTAAAATAAAATTGAAATGCACGGTTTGTGCCCAGGTAAAGAGAACGAAGGATTTCCAACATGCATTGTCATATATGATAAAATACGTACTTTTCTTCTTTCTTTCTTTTCGCTCTCTCTTGTCATGCCAAATTGTTCTTTACAACATCTGTTCATTATAGATGGCCGCCATGATGGCTACGGCCATAACATTAATGTTGGACTGACAGGGCAGCAACGTGAGTCATTGCCGACTTTATATCAAAGCTGGCGTTTCATCGGACTGCCACTAAAAAGTGATATATAAATGTCAGTGGATGGCAGCAGTAAAGCATCTCCAAGCATGCGTGATATACTGTATATACATGTATTGCATTATATTATAATATATATATATATATATATATATATATATATATATATATATATATATATATATATAGACCCTTATCAACCCACAGTTATTTACTAATTATTCTTCACATCATCTGTGCATGTCCTTGTTCTGGTGTGTCGTAAAACAGACTATTTATACTGTTTGAACGGCAGCGGACTTTCAACAAAATATAAAAAATCTGTATTAAGTTTGTTCAGAGAATGTTTATTTGTCGCAGGCACACCAACACATCTCCCTGCAAGATAGCAGTGAAATGTTTTTACTGTAAATATAACAACAACAAATATGCATTAAAATAAGTATACATAAAATATGTCAACATATATAAAGTTTAAATAAAATACAAGTAGTCAATGCCGGATTGAACTGAACCAATGTGCTTAACAAGGAGTAAAAATATTATGAATAGTAAAACGAGTAAACGAAAATACTGTAACTATTAATATCTGAATGATGACAATGATAAACTGCTACAATATGTGAATGTAGCTATAGATAAACATAATATATACCCCATAGAAATGCTACAACCTGATAATAAAAGATATCTCAATAACACAAATCAAATACCAAATCTGAAATATATTATTAATTAGGAAAAATTCATATGAGTATATTTTATTTTCGCTTATATATTATATTTTTTCATTATATTTATTTTTTATTAAAATTCATACTTTATTGTTAAAATATTGGAGTGTACAGTATTTAACATGAATCCCTCCCGATCTCTCTCTCTCTTTCTCTCTCTCTCTCTCTGTCTCACACACTATTTTATATTTGTATTAACGATATTTGTATTTATGGTGATACCCTGTGTTCGATTGGAGACAATTTGACCTTTCACCCCTCTGAAACATCAAAAACATGATACTTTACGCCAACCTCAGCTCGAGTCTCTTACAAAAATCAATATTCTCCAGCTCATTTGAACTTTTGCACCTGGTCCGATTCGGACGGAAAGAAACAAGAAAATAAAAACCTTGATAAATATGAAGAACGCGGGTGGTGAAACAGCCCGGAACGCTCTGTGACGGGTTTCCAAACACTGTGGGAGACTAAGGAGTCGCTTCACCTGGAATTGAAATTCATCCTGTAATCCACGGGAAAACCGCCCAAAGCAGCCATGAAATGTGATTACTTGAAGTTAATTAATGTTATTTTGCTGCTATAACGATACGATACGGACTGACAGGAGATCTCACCTCATAATGACCAAAAAATGAAGCAACTTAATAAGGGACTAAATAAGCTAACGGAACCGTATGGGGAAATACAGGGGGATTCAAAATGTTTTTTAAAGAAATGCCGCCCTTTTTTTTGGGCTTCCATCGTTCCCAGCTGTCATTTCTGGACCGTTGTAAAATGATTAAAATATAACCGGTCACGTGTTATTTTTTGTTTGTTTTTTTAAGATTAAGTGATGCAATAGAAACGCTCTGGAGCCAGATGATGGCATTGAAATTATTAAAAGCACCATCGGTGAAACCGGAGTGGTCAAGACGATTATTAAATGATAACAGTGTTTGTGTTCATTAGTGTGTTCGTATATTGGGGTTATGCTTTTATATTAGGGTTGTGCATTTTGTTAAGAGAAGCATGATTCGGCGAATATTTCAACCCTCGATTATTATCTGCTTTAAAAGGTATTTTCCGGGGCAGTCAAAGTTCAGGCACCAACACCGTTTTAAATGGCAGGTTTAGGGAGCCGTCCACAAAGTCACACGACGGTTTATAACATGCGATAACACTTTGGCTGCAATGTTTCTTCACCGACGATCAAATTAAAAAGGCACGAATATCATGCAATTCTTCGCGATTTAATTACTCGAATCGTTTGACAGCCCCGGTATTGCCGTGTGTTCTTGAGAGTGGAGCCATTTAAATCGACACTCCCGTCGGCGCTAAAGTAAGAATGGACGATATTGTTAGCGTCCAAACGCACACACACACACACACACACGCACACACACACACACACACACACACACACACACACACACACACACACACACACAGAAGTCAGACTGAGTGCGTGTGTGTGTGTGTGTGTGTATGGAATCTGCGTCAGAATTCCACTCGGGTCTCATTCAGAAGGGTACTGCTGCACCCTACAGTTAGAAAGACCTTCACTACTCCAACTGCCAGCTCTCTCTCTTTCTGCCTCCCTACCTCCCTCACTCTCTCCCTCTCTCTCTCTCTCTGTCTGCCTCCCTCTCTCTCTCTCTCTCTCTCTCTGTCACCTCCATCACACACACACGTGCACACACACACACACACACACACACACACCCAGTTTGTCTGTCCATCCCTCTTTTTTCCCTCTCCATCTTGTGGTCTCCCGTCACTCCCATCCCATCTTTCCCTCTATCTTTATCAACGCTCGTCTTTCTTTCGCCGACTGTCTTCTTTCCTCTCTCCGTCACCCGCCCACCCACCCACCCACCCCCCCCCCCTCTCTCTCTCTCTCCCTCTCTCGCTCTTTCTCTCTCGTTCTGTCACTCTACTCTACTACGTCGGTTTGAATGGGTCCGAAGGCTGTTAATCCCACTGGATATTTTTCCACTCTTCTTTCGATATTCTAAAACCGCCAAATGTAAATAAAGAGGTGTTCATTTACACCAGAAGTGCCGTATTTACGCCTGTGATCTTCGTAACTCAAAGGTCATAATGATCTGAGTGAAATACTTTAAAATTTGATTTTGTAATTCACAATTTCTTCAATCTTTTCATTCTTTTCTGTCTTTTTTTTCTTTGGTTTCCATATTTTTTTTGGGGGGGGGTTATGCAGATAGGTTATAGTAATCCCGCACATAAAGGCCTTTTATACATTTGAAATTCATAATTCATATATATTTCCCTAAACATATTATACTACATTTTTTTACATCCTCAGAACCCATTTAACATAATCAGCTCTCTACCAACGTTCTTGTTTATTTTGCGCTATGCATAGATCTATTCACAATGCATTGCTAACGGTAGATTTTTATTTATTATACCCAGTCACGAGGAATATATAAACAATTAATATCACAATGCACTGGCATTAAATTAAATAGTATTCTTAATATGGTGGTATTTTATTTGTTATTTTAAGTTAACCGCTTCTTTATTTGTCATTAAACAGTTCAGCATAATTTAGAAAAGAAAAAAAATGCAACAAAAATCCATTGCAAGCAAATTGCGGTGATTTATGCAGTTCGTTTTTTTCCAAGATCAAGAAATGGACTATCCAAAAACACATTAATGTATTAATAATAAACATAATATATAATATTCTACGCATATTAAAAACACTAAATAAAAAATGAACTTTGATTTTGTTGAGGATGTTATCACCATAGCGACGAGAACAAAAACAATGTCAGAACAGCCCTTTAACAGCTTATTGTTGAAATGGCGATGAATTACTAAGTTTTACTTTTTTTAAGCTCAAACTTATTCGGAAATGGACATTTTTATTTTAGCTGTTTGCCTCTCATGGGCTCCTGTAGACGCATTAATCAATTCTCCAATGTTCTTTTTCTCTGTTTTCTTTCTTGTCGTAGCTTGTTGCAGCTCACACATGAGATGGGTCATTTCAGAGTGTTTCATTTCAAATATATATATAAAGAAATATATACTAGTATGTTCCTAAAGTTATTAAAATGAGGCGTAGCTATTGCAGCTGTTGGATAATGCTATTTAATGTAAATTAATACATTTAGTTCTGTTGCGTAGCTTCGAAAATTTATTCATAGTGTTATTAACACTTGGGAGTGTGTGTGTGTGTGTGTGTGTGTGTGTGTGTGTGTGTGTGCGCATATGCGTGCGTGCGTGTGTGTGTGTGTGTGTTTTTGTATGTGTGTTTTCTTCAGTAAAAATTATGCTTTGAGAATAGTCCACAGTATAAATTACCGTGCTGGTTTATTCTTATTAATGTTTGAGTTTAGGCGTTTAAAATACAGATTTTAAATTTAAACTGAAAGCTACATGCAAATGGATTTATTTTGTGTTTAAAATATTAATATGAAATGGCTATTAGTAGGCTTTTGGTAAATAGCTTAAATAAAACCATTGACCACCAGCTGACTCGGAGTGCAGGAAATGGTCCACAAGCAGTGATTATTTTAAGAAATTGAGCTATTGGACTACCACCAGTGTTGAAAGCCTAAAATGCCAAAAGGGAATATTATAACCTTAAAAAAATAAAATAAAATTATGATAATTATAATACTAATAATAATAAAAAAAAATACACAGTTATTGTTGTTGGATTTGACCGATGGAATGAGTTGAATAATCATTACTCATGTGGACGTGGTTTGTTCAATTAATACAGCCAGCAATAGCTTTTAAATTAGCGGCTATATGCTAATAAATGAATTATTAAATTACTAATTAAATGACGTGTAATGTATCTGTGTAATGTATGTATGAGGGGCAGTGGCTCAGGAGATCAGAGCGGTTCCTCTAGTAATCGGAAGATTGCCGGTTCGATACCCAGCTCCTCCTGATAGCGTGCTGATGTGTGCTTGCTGTTTTGCTGTGTGTGTGTGTGTGTGTGTGTGCGTGTGTGCGTGTGTGTGTGTGTGTGTGTGTGCGTAGCAAGACACTTAACCCCCTAACTACTCCCTGGACTGCCCTGTATGGCAGCCCACTGCTCCTAGATACAGTACATCAGTTACCAGGATGGGTAAAATGCAATGAAATGCATTTTGTTGCCTCAGTACTTGTACTCTGTGCAATGACAATGAGTTGAATCGAATCTAATCATGCCGGTGGCAGGGACATAACTGTTTATCCAGAATTTTGATTATTAAATTTTGAAACGACTGACCCTGTAGCACAGGGTCAGTCAACCTGCGACAAAATTTTTTTTTCAGAAGATGAAACTTTGAGGCGCCCTGAGATCTCTCTCTCTATCTTCCTCTCATCATTCTGTCTCTATCTCAATTGAAACACAAATTGTTTTCTCTCTCTCTCTCTATCTGTATTTAGGCCTCCATCTCTGCCTTTCACTAATCTGATTGGGCGCGTTCCTTCGAATCAAGGGGGTCGTGGCGAAAAACAAAAGCTACACCGATCCATTCAGATTGAGGGCGGGGGGGAGGCGAGGAGTGGGGGCCATATGGGGGGAGTTTGGGGGGAGGGGATTGTTGGCATTGCATGAATTGGGAGGGCCCGTCGCATGTGCACGCTACACTGGCATCTTAGAGCGAGAGTCCCCATGTCCCTTTTATGTGTTAATCGTTGGAGGCCATCATTGCTGCCTGCATGCCGGGAGGGCTCGATCAGCCGTACGATTGGTTTGTTTGTTGGTCATTCAGTTGGTTGATTTGGTTAATTTGTTGGTTGGTTGCTCGTTCGGTTGTTTGTTTGGTTGTTTGATGGTTGGTTGGTTAGTTGGTTGGTTGGTTGGTCATCCAGTAAGTTTGGTTGGTTGGTCGTTCAGTTGTTTGTTTGATTGGTTGTTCACTCGGTTGTTGGATTTGTTGGTTGTTCGGTTGTTTGGTCGGTTGGTTCGTTGTACGTTTGGTTGGTTGGTTGGTTGGTTGGTTGGTTGGTTATCCGGTTGTTTGGTTGGTTCATTGTTTAGTTGTTTGTTTGGTTAGCTGGTCATCCGGTTGGTCGTTTGGTTGTTTGATTGCTTTGTTGTTTGGTTTTTTGGTTGGTTGGTTGGTTGGTTGGTTGGTCATCCAGTAAGTTTGGTTGGTTGGTCGTTCAGTTGTTTGTTTGGTTGGTTGGTCGTCCGGTTATTTGATTGGTTCGTTGTTCGATTGTTTGGTTGTTTGTTGTTTGGTTGTTTGGTTGGTTGGTCGTTTGGCTATTTGGTTGGTTGGTGGGTCTGACGGTTGCTTAGTTTGTTGGTCATTCACTCATTTGGTTGATTGGTTGTTCGGTTGTTTGGTTGGTTGGTCATTCACTTGTTTGGTTGGTTATTTAGTTGGTTGGTCATTCACTTGATTGGTTGGTTTATTGGTTGGTTGGTTGGTTGGTTGGTCATTTGGTTGTTTGGTTGGTTGGCCATTCACTTGTTTGGTTCGTTGGTTGGTTGGTTGGTTGGTTGGTAGGTTGGTTGGTTGCTTGCTTGCTTGCTTGCTTGCTTGGTTGGTTGGTTGGTCATTTGGTTGTTTGGTTGGTTGGCCATTCACTTGTTTGGTTGGTTGGTTGGTTGGTTGGTAGGTTGGTTGGTTGGTTGGTTGGTTGGTTGGTTGGTTGTTAGGATTTTTGGTTGGTTGTTTCGATGGTTGGTTGGTCTTTTGGTTGTTTGGTTGGTTGGTCATTCACTTGTTTGGTTGGTTGGTCATTCACTTGTTTGGTTGGTTGGTCATTCTTTGGTTTGGTTGCTTGGTTGTTGGTTTTGTTGGTTTGTCATTCGGACGTTCGGTTGGGGAGGTGTTTTGTGGTGGATGGAATGAACTGCCAGCACCGTTTCACACAAGTGGAGGGTCTCCTCAAACCCAGCACAGTGTATTGCACTGCTACCTCTCAGCAAGATTGTCCTAGGTTCAATTCCCACCTGAGGCGCAATTGGCACTGTGCTCCGGCGGGTTATCTCCCGATTAGGGTCCTTTCTGTGTGGAGTTTGCATGTTCTCCCCATGCTCACATGGGGTTTCCTACTTGTAACATCAGTAAGGACCCCCCACCAGAAACATGCAGAACATCGTCGTCTGACCAGCAATGGACATTTGTAATTGGTCCCTAGGCGCATCGCTGCCTACTGCTCCTGGCTGCCCCCCCAGAGGTAGGACAAGCCAAGATGGGTCAAAAGCAGAGATCTCATTTCACCAGCCACCATTTGAAGCATGTGTGTTGGTCTCCGTGAATGCAAGTGTTGTGGTGTGTGTGACAAATAAAGATTATTCTAGGTGTTGGGGATCAAACTAGCAGTCGTAAGCTGAACTGCTGCACATGTTATTAATTATTAGTCATCATCTGTAAAAAAGACATGGTATTCCAGCCCATCAAAGCATTTTTTGGTTACCCGGTGAAACTTGTTTTAAAAGGTGTTTTTGTCATTGCTCTTGAAACTCGAAACGGGGGTTCATCAAATTTAACGTTATGCTTATTGTTTAGTCTCCTGCTAAATGATGAATGAGTTGGGTGAGGTACATGGATGTGTGCAATGATAAAAATCCGAGCAAGATTTGGGTGTTTGGTTGGTTTGTCATTCACTTGTTTGGTTGTTCATATTAATTATTCACTGATTCACTTCAGAACCCATAAGTATTACAACGGGAAGTCTTCTTCGTGGGGGATGGGGGGGTGGGTCGAGCACTAACAAGTGTTGGCGTCCCCGCACTAACGCTCAGCTCGTTGGACGCCATGTTTGCCGGGTCAGTCGGGAGTGTTGTGGGTTGAGGAAATCTGTGTTTAACGGCTTAACACTCGAAAGTAAACATCTGGTGGGGCGTTCGCAAGCTGCTGCTGCTGCTGGAGAGCATGGCAATGGAGCGGTTTGTTGTTTTTTTTATTGGCAAACTATATGGTGTTAAAAAAAGAAAAAAAACAAGTAAAAATACAAAATAAGGCCTATTTTGAGTGGATAATCACCAGCAGTGATATCGCTTATAGCTTCCCATAATATAATAATGCATTATAGCACTTTCTTATTTTAGTTCACCTCATATTTGTGCCTGTGTTCTAGTAAAAATAGTTTAATAACTAACTAATAACATAACTACCGAATAACTTGTCTAACGATGTAACATGATTTAATAACTAACTTATAACTTAACTAACTAATAACTTATACTAATTATATAACTAACTATAACTAGTAACTTAACTAACAACTTGACTAACAATGTATAACAATGTAATAACTAACTAATAACTGTACTAATGACTCAGAATAATGTAATAAATAACTAAAAACATAATTAAAAATGTATAATAATTTAATAACTAACTAAGAGCTCAACTTATAACTTATAATAATTGAATAACTAACTAATAACGTAACTAACTAATAACTTCAAATAATGTAATAACTAACTCATAAGATAACTTACTAGTAACTTATATTAATATAATAACCAACTAATAACATTAACAACAACTAAATAATATCCTATGATAATTTAATAACTAACTCATAACAAAACTAATACCTTATAATAATTTAATAAAAAACTCATAACAAAACTAACTAATAATTTATAATAATAATTTAAAAACAAACTTATAACAAAATTAACAAATACCTTATAATAATTAGTAACGAACTCATAACAAAACTAACACTGATTTTAAGATTTGACTATAGTTTTACAGTTGGAAGATAAAAAGTTAATATAGGCTCTAGTAATATATATATAATAATTATAATAATAACCTTTTTTTTTATTTTCTAATTCATAATTAAAATAATTTACATTCATAAAATAAAATACATTTAATGAAAATATATAAAGTACTATCCTCAATTTCAGTTTTGAAATCGAAATTTATTTGGACCTTGAAGGATCACTACCCCATCACTCCTCAGCGAATGAATTTCAACCATTATATCCCTTGAATTATTTCTCTCAATTTTGTATTATATTAGCTATATATATTCTATATTTATATTAATATTATAATTATTATTTTAACCACTCCAAACAATTTTCAAATAACTCTCATAGTAGATTCGGGACCTTTTCATTGCTCACCAAATGATTTTTCTTGAATTATGGCTCTTGAATTCACTTAATTCTCCAGCCATTCTAAGGCGTCGTCCATCCAACACAGAGGGGAAAAGAGAGGGAGAAAGAAAGGAGGGGGAGGAGAGAGGTGAGGGCTTTTATTGACGTGGGAAGCAGCAGGCCCTGGTTTCAGGTTTCGGGTTCGGGTCTGGCATGCCGGGCTCCTTCTGTCTACGCTCGGATCCAAAAAAAAAACATTTTAGGATTTCTATGAGGAAGAGCGAGTGGTGGGTCAGCTGTTCCCACCCCCACTCAGCATCCAAGGCGGGGCTAACCCTAGGATAGGTTGTGTGTGTGTGTGTGTGTGTGTGTGTGTGTGTGTGCGTGTGTCTTCACTATAGTTCATTATATGATTCCCATTGTCGCCTTCGTACATTTTTTGGATAAATCACTGATTTTTAAAATGTTGTGCTCCTTCTACAAAAGGTGACGTCTGATTGGCCGAGCTGTTCACTTTCATTCTGCCTCTTTGCGACTGAGCGACTACATTTTTTGACAATTGTTTGACCTACTATTAAATTACAAATATATTTGATAACTCTAGATTTTATGTTTTGTTTCATTTAAACATTTTATAATTCTATTAGTCCAACAGTTCTTAAAGCCCTATTTTATGTTTTTATTTAGTTATTTATTATTGTCATTATTTTATTATTGTTATCATTATCATAATTATTATTTTATTCTTTTGTGATTATTACATTTTTTTAACCCTTCCCTTACCCCTCCTTCCTTTCCCAGTTGAGCTGTCTGGTCAATGGGAATAGGGCACAGTGCCAGGTATGTCCATCTATCTCTCCCTCCTCCACTTCTCTCTCCTTCCCTCTCTCTCCTCCTCTCCTCTAGAAGGTTCCACGGTTACATGTTAACCTTGAGCCTCAGTCTGTTTGCTCCTCACCGCTGTTCAGCGGCCGTCCGTCACGACATCACGCAGGCTGCTCATTGGACGACTGGTTGGTTCGGACAACTTGTTGGTTGACAGACCAGTTTGACTGACTTGTTTTCTAACTGGTTGGCTGGACGACCGGTTGGACGACCAGTTGATAGACTGGTCTGACTGACTTGTTGACCGACTGGTTGGTGCGACAGCTGGCCGGCGGTCCGGCCAATTTGACCGGCTGCTGGGTCGACCACCTGACTGAGTTGGCTGCATCCGACACAATGCTGTTACCACACATGTACTGTACCTGTGAGGATGGACAGTAAACAACTCCAGAGATGGATGTTGTTGATGCTTTTTATTTGACATTTATTTACAGTTTTTTAAAATATAATTCAATGTTCTTTGTTTCTTTGTTTTACTCTTATTTATTTATTCACTTGATTTATTTGTGATTTTTTTTTTTATTATTATTATTTTTTTCAATTCATTGTTTTTTGCATGAACAACCTGCGTAAGCCACTAACGCAGTGTTTCTCAACTTGTTTTCTTCTATTATGTCTGGAACTGATGTATACGTGCAGACTTGCAATTTGGATGTTGTAACATAAAAGACAATTTCCTTTATTTTAATTTTTTTACTTTATACTGTGTTACAGTATAGATTCTGTTATATCTGGGCAATTCCTTTCAATACTTTAAATACATTTAAGGGCAAGTAGTTACATACTTAGTATATACATTAGTAGAAATATCAAGGTGTTATTTTCACTTTCTATAGTCATTGTGTCGGGCAATTTCCACCAGAATTTAGCATTGATGTAGGAATTTAAAGTTTTGAGGATTTCTTTTTACCTTTACTATTTCAGTTCCAGATGTCTCAGATGTTTTCAGTGTGTTATGTACATATAGATGTTTTTGTTTTTTCATGATCTCCATAACATAATTGGCTGGACTGCACTCATTCACAACTAGTGTCATATGCATATCTGATATAATTTGTGTGAGTGTGTGTGTTACATAATACATGTGTGTGTACATACATAATACATGTGAGTGTGCTCACGTGCACCCGCACACACACACACACACACACACACACACACACACACACACACACACACACACACACACACACTGACTGTGTCTCTGTCCATGCATATGATTGCACCTGTCTCTGCTTGTGGATGTACAACACACGTTTATACATAATGTACATACAAAGATGTGTGTTTTGAATGTACTTATGTACTTTTACACTGTTTACTGCCACGTCTGCACCCATGTATGTCAGTGTGTGTGTGTGTGTGTGTGTGTGTGTGTGTGTGTGTTTGTGTGTGTGTGTGTGTGTGTGTGTGTGTGTGTGTGTGTGTGTGGAGGTGGGAGTCCCAGGGAGCAGCAGATGGCCGGCTGACCTGCAGAGGCTGCTCCAGCTGACAGGTACAATCTCATAACCCCCAATCGCACATACACACACAGTTGAATATACATAAAACCCCTCTGGATTATATTGGTATTGATTATGTAGACTTCAAACACCACTGATTTGTTGGGGAATCAAACGAAATGTGAAATGACTTAAAATTGCTTAAATAAAACAGCATTAAAGTCCTTTCGGCTTATGAGGACGCAAAATGTATCAAAATGGTGCTAAATTGGAATTATAACAAAAGATATCTTCCAGGCACGCATAATACATAAACACGTGTGTATGAGTTTTATGTATGTATTTATTTATTTATTTATTTGTTTATTTATTTACTTATTATAGCGTATAAGATATATTTTTTTTTTACATTATCTATTTATTTAGTCATTATTATAATTATATTCTTTTTTTTAGTTGTTATTATTTATTTTGTTTTGTTTGTGTTTGTTTTTATTCATTAAACACATTTTCCTTCGCACAATAGATTTTTTTTACTAATTATTTATTCTTTTTTTTGGAAGAAAACGTACAGTATCATACATACTGTATATGCTGTCAATTGCATGCATTGTACCAGATTTAGCCTCTGCTCATTTCCATCTGCAGTCAGATACATAGGAACAGGAATATACAGTACATGTACATATACTTACATATACAATAACAACAAATCATAAATCACAAATCACATTCTATCACACAGATAATATAAATATTTCCACAGTTTATCAACATTTTTTTAAATGCATGCAAAAACATATAGAATAATTATAAGCAAAAAAAAAAAAAATCTACAATTTCCCACAGGTAGGAGAAATATTTTCACATTCTCCACACTTTCTCATCCATTTGAGGCCCCAACCAGCCGCGTCGCTCCCGTGTCAGGGAAAAAGAAAGTGCTTTTCCATGAAGTCGTTCATAAATTTTAATTTAACATGATGTATGGACCAACAGCGCATCCATTTTTCAGCGGGACGGGCTCTGGGAAAGCTGGAAGACATGTAGTACCTAACTCTCACCTTAAGTGCCGTGAAAAACAATTTGTCTATATGCGTGGTATTCTCAGGTTGTTTTAGAGAAATGCGATATTACATTACATAAATTGGGCTAAAAACCACCAGTGTCTTATAGAACCCAAGGGGGAAAAAAAATAGTTTTTGCATACTGAATATTATATTTTTTCTTATGTGAAGTGTGTTAAAACTACAAATGACCCATTTGTATTTTTTTTGTGATTAAGCTTGAATTAGCGAATTTTGTGGGACTTTTTATTTATTTTTATGTACAAATTTAAAGTACAGATTTAGTAAACGGGTCATTAACATACTATAAGCGTAGTGTAAGTACATATAAACTTATAGAAAGTACATTGAAACAATAACTTAAAGCTGTACTTAATCTGCACCTTAGTACAACTTGTTATAGTAAAGTACAGTATAGTAACCAAAAATACATGAAAAACATATTTTTATACATTTAATCATTAAGTAATCCTTAAGTGCGATTTCAGTGGTTTCAATTCAACACTAATGTAAATTGTGAATACATAAAAAGTATACTAAATACTTGCAGATAACACACTTAAGTGTGTTACCGGAAGGTATATTTAAGTATGTTATCTGAACACGTTTGATTGTGTGTTTAGACTTAAGTACACTTTTAGATACCACACTTGTAATAATAATAATAATAAGAAGAAGAATAATAATAATAATAAATATCGCTGAAGGCAGCAATACACAGAGTCCAGTTTATTCCTTTTCAGTGCGTATTATAGTTTTTTGGTTTCTGTAAAATGCATCACAAGTTTACATCTGCATATTTCTCTTACGGTGTTCAGTTTAAATATTCCTGAAGAACTGTCTTTTAAGAATTGTGTTCGTAACGTCATTTAGTGGTGACCTTTTTCCTTGAATTACATTTTCAATTAGATATGTTTCCATGAAATACGAAAAGCGTTGTGGTATTTCTGTTTCTGTCATTTATCACTTGTACATTTGAGTGGACTCGACTCAATGTGGTCACTCATTTTTGTGGACTAATGTTTTTTGTATTTTTCATGACTCTGGCAAAGTAACAGGGACCTAAGAGATAAAATATCAATCGAATGAATCCACAGACATCTACCAGGTAAGAAGGTACGTAAATACACACGCAAACGCCTGGGTGGTAATCTCTAACCACTACAGAGTGCTTGGGTCTACACCGCACACTGGACACGGTGCCAATGTACATTCTGAATCAGAACCTGCACATTTATAGTAAATAGTATGATGATGTCATAAAGCGTCTTAGTCTAAATCTCATCTTGTTCATTTTGTTTATGAATAGTGGCATGTCAGTCAAGCACGACCAGCTGAATACTTGGGGTCGAAGTCCTGCCCCGTATGTGGATCGATTTGGATGAAACTTAAACCATATGATATTTGTGACACACCGGTTGAAACGACACCTCAACCGTGTTTGTAACTTCTGTCATTGTTGCGTTCCAGATACCTTTAGCCCTGTTGTAGATATTTTGGCATTCGATGAACTAGACCGTGTCTGTGATTTGGGTCAAATTCGGTCGGGTTTTTCACAAATTTCTGCTCCATATGTGGATCGATTTGGATGAAACTTCAACCACGTGTTTGTGACCTACCAGTTCTAACGAGACCTAACCGCGTTCGTAGCTCCTGCCGTCCTTCTGTTTCAAACAGTTTTAGCTTTAAAAATTCTGAGAATTTTTCCCAAGCAATTACAATAAAATAATAATAAAGGTGCGCAGTCCCTACTGCTATTGTTAATGAAAAACAGACGTCAGTAGACTATGGATGTCTCACAGACAAGATGAATAGAATGTGTATTCGGGACAGTTCCGGCATGCTGTCGTCCAAGTTTGATCCAGATCGGTCCATTATTGGGGAATCATTTTTTATCATCGCCGCAACACGCACACATGCGCAAATGATGGCTCACACAGGCCACATGATAGCACTGCAGTCTAATGACTGGGCAACAACCAGGTCTTCATCAAGATGGCAGGACTTTCAGATGGGACTGACGTCAGAACTTTATGGATGTCATGCAGCCGACAAACCCACAGATAATCTGAATAGGATGTGTATTCAGGGGAGTTCCAACATGGCGTCGTTTGAGTTTCGTCCAGATAGGTTCAGTATTGTGTAAGGAGTTTGTTATCAACAATCATAACCTCACCAAGATGGCGCCATAACGCACAGATATATAAATCCTTGTGTGCATGCGCAAGTTGACGGAGTATACAGGTCACATGATTGCACTGCTGTGATGATTGCATGATTGACGTTCAGCTGAGTGTAATTTGCCCTTGTTTGTCATCTGATCACAATTATCCATGTGTGGCAAAGTAAATAATCTGTGCATCCTGCACATATAGTTGCGATTTGACTTTAACTAAGGAATATAAGATATGAACTTAACCTTATGAAGTTACAAAGTGACAGGTATTATTTTATTACAATTAAACTTTATTATGTTAAAGTGTTATCAGTAGACAATTAGATTAAGCACAGCATATTAGACAACTGACATGCACCAGGGTAAGGTCTAAAAATGTAAAACTCAATAACATCACTGTCTGAATTTATAGACATTCCAGAAATATCAATGTATACAAACTTCCTGAAATATAATTACTGGTAACAATAACCAATAAGCAATTACATAATACAATGAACATGTATTTATTGTGTATGTGTTCTGAAATATTTTCTTTTTTTCGTTTTTGGTGTAGCCCAATTTAAGTCAGTTAAACCACTTTCCTCAGTTTTTTTATTTATAGGATTATAAAATACATTATTGTTGTGAAGACAGTTTTCTGTCGATTTACAAAGGGCCATAAAATAACTGTGTTCCCCAAAATGGATTAATAATTGAGATAAATAATCATGCTCACAATATTGACTAAAATAATTGTGATTATCATTTCAGCCATAATCATGCAGCCCGACTTCAGAATGAAAACCTCGGTTATTTGCGGTGTAGGACACCCACCCAGAGCCGCAAACACCACCCAATCATAAAATTACACTGTAACCCTGCCGGAACGAATGAACTTCTGCAGTTACCAAACACACCGGAACAGAGAGCCAAAGCACACTCGTCCATTGAACTTTAACGAAGGGCCGACTACCATGAACCCCACATATTGCTGGCTGCAGCTATATTTATTATTATATATTTTTTTATTTTTTTATTTTATTTTTTTCCACATCGCAGCCACATTGGTGGGAAATTCTCTAAATTTAGAAGCATAAAACTATCTAGAACACCAACTCTGGCATAACACACAAACATGGTTCCGTCTTGTTTGAACCGCGCTATCACAAACATCTCGTGGTTGAAGTTTCATCCAAATCAATCCCCATACGGAGCAGATATTAGCAAAAAAAACATCTAAATTTAGATCGACGTTACAGAGATGAACCAATGCATTTCACGCCGAGATATGTCCAAAACTATCTGGAAGACATACTTCGGCATAACCCCAACTAACATAATGAACGCGGTTAAGGTGTTGTTTAAGCCGGTATGTCACAATAATCTCATGGTTTAAATTTCATGCAAATCGATCCATTCAAACCCTAACGGAGCAGATATTAGTGAAAAACCAAACAACTTTGACCCAAAATAATCAGTTGGTCTTGGTTAACACGTCACACGTCTCGTTTTACAATGAACAAGGACAGATTTACAGTAAGAGGCTTTATTTGATTTATTTAGATTCCGATTGAGAATGTCCAGTTGGACCATGTCCAGTACGCGGCGTAGACTCGGTCACTCTGTAGTGTTTCGCCATTACCAAACTATCGATTTCCATGTGTGATGTCATTAAATATTTTTGATTTATATTATAAATACGTGGTTCACATTACTTTGCCGGATTAATGAAAAATAGAATAAAAAGTAGTCCTTCAAAATTTGGACTCGATTCCAAATCCGGCGGGTGTCGGAAAAATAGAAGCCGTGCAATGGTAATTTGTCATAGAAATACCACAAAGTATTTTGAATTTCATGGAAACGTAACTTACTGAAAATGTAATCCATGGAAAATACAACAAATCAATGACGTGCCCGACACAGCACTAAACGGCCACCCGTCACTGAGAGTGCAGCTCTATTTCCACAGACAACAAAGTGAGTTACAATGAGACAACAATGAGAATCTCTGGTTTAAGGAAAACATGGACGATTGTTTTAAAGACAGGAGGGTTGCACTGCGCGGACTGCATAGTGGCTGCTCCGCAAGATGAGCAACCAGGAGACGACAAACCGGGAGGAGCCCATGTTACGTTCACTGTAAACTTGGAAAATTGTGCTGCTGCGACTAAACTGGACCCTGTGTATTGCTGCCTGCAGCTATATTTATTATTATTATTATTATTATTATTATTATTATCACTATAAGAATATATTTTGTTATATATATTATTATTATCATCATACTCCCCATAAAATGCTGACCCCTGACCCTGGCCATCTTGTAACACACGTCGAGACAGCGTGAGTCCTAATTAGCATGACCCGAAAGAGAGGTCCAGAGAGAAGGGACCCCCAAACCCCGGGGCCCGGAGCCAGATTCTCCACGGGCCCAGTTTAACCCGCCATGGGACTCTGACCCCAGCCGCACTAGGACCATCTGAAGCCTCCGTTCCCAGGCCGGACATCTGGCCCAGCACCGCGGAGGTACGTGTGGTGGTGGTGGTTCGGTCTGCTTGGCCGGGTCCCAAATAAATGAAAAAAATTAAGGAATGAAAGGAGAGAGAGAAAGAGGAGAAAGAGGACTGTGGAGATGATGGACTGCTGAAAGAGGAGCGGCTGCCAGTGAGCTGCCAATACGCTGCGGAATATGGCCGTCACTGGTTAGATCCAGACTGTTTTCCCATAATGCAACAGAGCAAAAATAATCCTTTCAATCGGGTGAAATAATAATGTTTGTTACCCTATTTTATTTGTTTTTATGTATCATAATTAGCCTAAATTTCTAAATAATTTTAAATCCTTAAATAGAAAGACTTTCTCTCGGTGGCCTAGGAGTGGTTTTGCATAATTTTCAGATTGCCACTATTTTTTATTTTATTTTTTATTTTTTTATTTTCAAAAATTTAGTTTGGTCTTATCTTACTAATTGGGTAGGGGATTATTAAAATGATCTTATTGATTACTTGTTAGTTATTTTAGTTAATAAATTTCTTATGTCGTATTTTATTCAATTGCCAAGATATTTTAACAGTGAATTACTTACAAATGACTTACAAGACACGTTTTTTTCATAAATGTATCTTACAAATTTAAAAATGTCCTAAGTTTTAATTAAAAGTATTTTTCAATAATATTACTACATTCAAAAATGTTCTTTAGTCCCTAGATACTTCGTCGCAAATAATGTATCGATAAGCAAAAGCCTGCTAGACGACATTCAGAATTAGATACGACCATAATCAAAAAGTCTAAATCCAACACACATTTCAATTTTTGTAGTATTGTTGTATGTATTATTTGTAGCTGTAAATTATCATGATAAATTGGCACTGACACAACCAAATGTATTTTAACAAATTAAAAATATTTAATATAAAAAAAAACAACTAAATTGTTCCATACCATAATCATTTTTTTTCAATATTAATTTCATATATTTATGAATGCGATATGTATATATTTATTCATATATATTTACATATTTATTTATTTATATTATATCTCATTTATTTTTCATTAATATTTCAAAATTCATGCTATATGAGTTATCTGTGTGTGGGTGTTTTTTCTTTGGTTTGCAGTCTGTTAAATAAATCAGTCCGTCACGCTACTGTATCTGCACAGCACATTAACATCTGCAGCCCATTTGCTGCCGCTGCCATCAGGCTAATAACAGTGTGTGTGTGGTGTGTGTGTGTGTGTGTGTGTGTGTGTGTGTGTGTGTGTGTGTGTGTGTGTGTGTGTGTGTGCGTGTGTGCGCGTGTGTGTGTGCCTGTGTGCACGTGCGATGGGCGGCCAACAAGCACAGCTGAAAGGTGTCACTGGAGCTCCCGTCCCCATCCCCTCCCTCCCTCCTCCCCTCTCCTCCCGGCTCTTCCTTTGCGCGGCTTTTCAGAAGCCCCTGCCGTTTTGAAAAGGGGAGCGATATTAAAACCCTGTACGGTTCATGTGTACCACATCCAGCCGCCGGCCTCTGTCATGTGACTTCCATCCGTCCCGTAATGGTGGAGTTATTGAAAGTAATCAAACACTTCAGAGGAGCTTGGGCGCTGGCCGGCGACCAGGCAGCCGTTATTCCTCCATAACGTCAGTAGGTGGACGTTGGAGGGATAGGGGGGGTTGAAGGGCCGGCGGGGGGGGGGGTTCCTCCTTTATCCTTCCTTCATATTTTCCCCACGCATTGTCTCCTCGTCCATTTCTGGAATTATTGATCTCCTACAAATAGTGTTCAAGGTGTCTTAATTACTCGCTAGTAGGAAAAAAAGAAGAAGAAGAAAGAGAGAGAGAGAGAGCGAGAGAGAGAGCGAGCGAGAGAGAGAAAGGCGAAGCGCCGCCTTGGACGGCCGACAACACAAATAAGTTAATTTGCATTTCTGTGTTGTGTGAGTGCTTTGGCAGGCGGTACGCCGGTCCAGATTGTAACCCCCCCACCCACCCACCCCACCCCACCCCCTACTCTCCCACCCACCCCCCACCCCCCACCCCCTTTTTTCTGCCTCTCCCAAAAAAACCTGCCTTGGAGGAGCGTCCACGGAGGGATTAGGGGTTTAGCGGGGAAGGTAAGTGTGACTACAAGCCTTGGCGCGGCCATCTGCTCCCCGCCAGAGTCCGGGGCCAACCTGTGCAGCCTGCACCAAAGACCTGGCCACGGCCAGACCTGGCAACCCGCCGCCACCCCAATCACCATCAGTCTGCTGATTAGCGGTAAGAAGCCCTCCATATGCAGCAAAGTTCTTCCTCTTCTTCCTTCTCGTCTTCTTAGCCTTCCCTCGCCCCCTTTCTTCTTCTTCTTCTTCTTCTTCATCCATCCGTCTGGGGAAGTGAATATGGAAGTTTGGAGTTCAGGGAAGGGGCTGGTGGTTGTACGCCATTGGTAGTGTGTAGGGGCTCATACCCCCTCTACTCTCTCTCTCTCCCCTCACCGAGGAAGTAGGGACCCCCCCTCTTTTCCGTCTCTCCCTCCTTGTCTTCCTTTCCTTTCCCTCCTTCCTTGCGTTAAATACATATGGACCGATGGCGTTCTCCAGGAAAAGGGGTGGCTCGACCATCGGCAGTGTGTTGGGGATCAGACAAGACCCTCTCTCTCTCTCTTTCTCCCTCTCACCCTCTCTCTTTCTCTCTTCCTTCTCTCTCAAGTCCTCTTACCTCTGACAGAACACAGAGCCAGGGAAGCAGGGGCCCTCCGTCCAACCTCTCCTTGTCTCATTTTCTTCCCTTTCATCCATGTACTGTATGTAGACTTTTGGAATTTTCCCGGAAAGGGGGAAATTGGTCACCATCGGTGGCGTGTAGAGACTCGGATGCGAACACCGGGCCGAGTAAGAAGGGCCTCTCCCTCCATCCCTCCTTGTTACCTTATCTCCTTTGCTTCCTTCCTCGCGTCAAATAAATGTGAGCGTATGGAGCTTTCCAAGGAGAGTGTGGGGACGTGTAGGGTTCGGATGAGACTGAGTCTCTACCTTCTCTCACCTCCAATGGAACGCTGAGCTAAGGAAATAGGGTCCCTCCCCCCCTCCACCCCCCATCCTTGTCCTCCTTTCCTTTCCTTCCTTCCTCACATTAAATAAATATGGACGTATGGATTTTTCCCAGGGAACGGGCAATCGGTCGCCATTGGTGCTGTGTAGGGGCTGGGATGAGACACTCGCTCTCCTTCTCTCTCACCTCCCTCCCTCCACCCCTCCTCCCTCCCGACCCCCCTCTCCGTCTCTCTCTCTCTCTCTGTCTCTCTCTTGCCTGGCAGCGTTTGGGAGACAGATGACAGGGGTGGGGAGGGGGGGGGGGGTTGTGGTTGTCTGATCGCCCCTGGGTGGGTATTTCCTCATTTATTTAACGGCAGCTTATTTAAAAAGGGGGTGAAAAAAAATAAAAGAAAGACACCGAAGGAGAAGAAGAGGAAGAAGAAACGAACTCCCCCCCCAACCCCCCGGCCTAACTCCGCGAACCCACGGGCCGACGGAGACGACGGAGATGATGAAGACGATACTACCTGCTCATCTCTCCTGACGGCGTCACCCGAGGAGACAGAGGGGGTGAGGGAACGGGTGAGACGAGAGAAAACACACACACACACACCGACACACCGACACACACACTCGAAACATAATGCTCATTATTAAATTGCAGCCATTGCCGTTGCCAGGAACCTATTTCTCAGTATTAATTATTCATATTTTATTTCGGTAATCCAATACTCAGGTGAGGGGCGGCCGCTCGTGATAGAGCGTGTAATTTCGGAGCTTAATGGTGAAGGGGGGTGGGGGCGAGGGGTGGGGGGTGGTGTTCAAGGGATTAAGGAAGAGAATATAAATCACATGTCCGCATATAGTGGAGTTCGTCTTGCTTCACATGTTTACTTGTGTTTTATTGCGCCGCGTCGCTCGGAGGGGGAAGGCGCTTTCCCGTTGACCCGACGACGTCCTAATAGTTTCGACTCTGTTTGGACGTCCCCGTCCAAACGGAGTCGTCATGGCGACGACGACAACAACGACGACGATGATGATCATGTCACGAAAGCGCCAATTCACTGAAAAATCTTCCCTCCCGACCCGCGGCGGCGCCACGGCTTCCTCCCGATTGGATTAGCTTGATTTTCTCCTCCTCATTTTCGCGAAACGCGCACACAAAACAACCTCTTCAATTCTTCAATTCTCCCGCCTCCTCCGCCTCCCCCGCAGATGCCTTCTTATGATAATAGCGATTTGGCCCAAACCGCGACAATTTGTGAAGGTTATGAACGACACAGACTGTTGTTTTGCGCCCGAGGCTGAGCCGCCTGTTTATTTATTTATTTAATTTTATTTATTTTTTTAGCGCTGCTACACGAAACACTGGAGTCGTCCCCGTCCCCGTCCCCATCCCTCTTCCCCTCGACGTCCACGCTCTCGTCTTCGCGCCGACGCGGTCCCGGGAGGAGTCAACAAATGAACCAAGTCGTACTTTTTAATGCATGAAAATTCCGGGGATGACCCCCCCTCCCCCTGCCATCCCCAAAACTACGACTATCTCCATTACTTTGAACTCGTGAGATAAATACATGCATAACTGGTAATGTGGACGTTATATAAAGACAAAGCCGTACGTGGATGGATTTTGTTGATGATGCTGTCACGGCTCGTGCACCGTGGCGGTGGAACTACTTCCAAGGCGAGATAATAACAATGATGATGATGATGACGACGACGATAATAACAATGCTTGTGAATATATCCACGACGATATGTATGTAAACACTCGAACAGGCTGCGGGCCAGATTGTTTGTTTTATCGTTTGCCGTTCTGAGAAGGCGAATCCCGCTCACGTGGGCCGCGTTTCACAATGAATCTGTATTTAACAAGGCGAGTTGGCAAAGAATGCCGTCTTGTTTGCAGTACATCGAAGGCCTAGGGCGCTGAGTAATTACTATGAATAAAAATAAGTGAGGGGAAAACACACCGTAACCACCTATGGCAAAGTGTGTTTGAGATGCGATTCCTACGCAAGGAGCCAAACTGTGAGAGCACTTTGAAATACAAGGCGAATTTGGGAGGGAGAATGTGCCGCCGCGTTCTCTGACAAGAGTGGAAAAAAAACTCAATTAGGTCATAGAATATGCACACATCTTGCATGCTCTGTGGTCTCCTGCAATTTGGGCAAAACGGTAAAGGTCAGGCGCGTTACTCAGATTGCGCTCGACAAATTCTAAAAAGGCTCAGTGGTCACGCCGAATGTGTTCCCTGCAACATAATTAGCCCCCTCTATTCCCCGCCGTGCCAGGCCGCTGGGCGCGTGCCGGCGTGCGCCACTCAAAAATAAGATAAAATAAAATAAAAAAGGACCACCCCCATCCTCACCTCACCCCAACAACCCCCACCCAGCCCCCTGTCATTTCTGGCTGCTCGGGCGCGCGTGGCCGTGGTCAGGACGCCGCCTTAAAGTCGCCGCAGATGCATCGGCCCAATGCATAAATTAGTCATCAACATTAGCATTAGCCGGTGCGCGCCACCCGGTGCCAACTGCTCTCCGAACGGCCATTAAAGGTCATGTTTTGATGACTGAATGCCACACAGGCACCTTGGCTCCCCTGAGGAGGGTTCCCCAGGTGCACGTGAAAGGTTAAAAATTACCTACCCTGCGCCGCCTGTCTCTGGCGAAGGAAATAATTAGGGGGTTTTTAGGGGGACGGCAGAATGCCTGGCTGTCAGATGACAGGGCCTTACCTAATGGTGGTATCTGGGGAAGATCCCACCAGCCTGTCATTCTCTTGACAGGACAAATGAGCATAATGGTGGCATGAAAATGGGCGCCTGTTCACCCCGTTTTTGTGTGTGTGTGTGTGTGTGTGTGTGTGTGTGTGTGTGTGTGTGTGTGTGTGTGTGTGTGTGTGTGTGTGTGTGTGTGTGTGTGTGTGTGTGTGTGTGTGTGTGTGTGTCATTGAGGGATGTATGTGTGTATTTGTGTGTGTGTGTGGGGGGGGGGGTCGCTAAAATGGCAGAGCCTGAGCAGAATAACACAAGGACGTTAACCTTTTACATAAATCTGTTAACACGTGTAACAGCGATGTTTTATAAACCCAATCGGGCGAATATCTACCCCCCCACCTCCGGGAAGCTGCATAATTCCTGCTGCTTCTTGCTGCCGCTGCCCCTTATGGGTAGTTTACTGGAAATGCAGAAAGAGTCGTACCAAGGAAAGGCAATAGGCACTAGGCCTAAAAATTAGCTGAGAAATTTGCAATATCCAATTCATTTAAAATTTTACTAGAAAATCAAAAAAATGGAAATATACAATGAACCTCATAATAAACAATAACTACAAACCTAAACTGACAAAAAACACAAAAAATAAACCTACAAAAATGGAATACAAGAAAAATATGGCAATATACTATTAAACTAGAAATCACCCTTTAATTTCTAGTTTACTGTATATTGCCACATTTTTCTCTTATTCCGTTTAATTTGTACCTATTATGCAAATCCTTTTCAGTGCTTGTCCACATACATTTGTGTCTGTGATTGGCCTACTAACACACAAACTGTGATATAAAGCCTAGAACTGCTTGTTGGCTTAAAGACCAGCAGAAATCTTTTAAAAGAAAGAGGAATTAATACCTCGTGTACGTGACAAAACTCCAGATTGAAAGTATTTAAAGAAGAATTCTACTGTGTGTTTCTTTCAAGAAAAAAAAGTATGCAGTAGACAGACTCGTAGGCTGCGGTGCACGATGTGCTGCGTTTCTAAAAAAAAAAAAAAAACATTAAAAACAGTGCGTTTTTGATCTCAGTGTATCTATTTTATTTTATTTTATTTTCCAACGTTACCAAATTGATTGAAACACAAAAAGCCTTGTGCGGTGTCCCCCACAAGCTTCAAGCAAGGCCAAAAAAGTCAGAACAAACTTTTAAATGAGGCCTTGTAGATCTAATATGAGTGAATATTCAGCGACTGGATTGTTTATTTCTCACCTAAAATTTGTTCAGAACAGAACAGAGTTTGGTGAACTGGTAATGTCATGGACACAACTTACAAATTCATCAGATCGCTGTACTGTTTGCACTAAACAACTTTCTGTACTGTGATCAGGAATCTTGCAGTCTTGTGGTTTGCACACTACATGACTCCAGGAGGAATCCCCAACGAGTCTGTAGAGTCTCCAAACGACATTTTGTCACGAAAACATACACGAGAATTGACACCGGGATTGACACAATACATGCAGGGAGCGGATCTATTTATTTATTCATTTTTATATTCTTGTGTATTCTTCACTGTAAAAAAAAAAAAAACGCATAAAAGCAGAATTAACCACCAAAAGGTCGCCGTTCATGGGAGGGCGCTATGATGTGCCTCCGGTGATCTCCAAAAACCTGTCGGCGAGTGAAAAATCAGGCCAAAATCATGTAGTCTGAACTCTGCATATGGTGAAATAAGTAAATGTTTATGTACTTCATACAACGGAACCCTACTACTCATGCTCAAACCCCACTGGCTCCCAGAACTGGGGCAAACGGTTCGGGAGTGGACATGGGGAGCAGCAGCTCATATTCATTTAAAGCGGCACACAATTAAACAGACCATCAGGAACTGGAACCTTTTTGAGGCATGTTAGGCTGCTTTCACACATGCACTGCAACCCTAAAATTATCTGGACATTACCCGGAGGAGCTGTATGTGTGAACGCAAATGTCCGAATCATTTGGACCGGACATTAAACAGACTTTACCCAGCCAGCACCTGGTACAAAGTCTGAACAGAGCAGGTCATTGTCGGGAGCATTCACAGCGAGCGAGTGGGCATGTTGATAACGTCTCTATCATGTGACTGGTGATGTCATAAACACGCCCTTTCGTTGAGGGTGAAGAAGGGTCATTTACCTTCCATTTACAAAAAAAAATACAACAAAAGGAGTAGTAAAATAGATTAATTGAAGTCTAAAGTTTGAGGGAATTAACCTAGAAATTAAAGGAAAATTTTGAACTCTAATTTTGTGCTCATCAACTGTGATCTTTTAATGATTTTCAGACTGTAAGCTGTTGGCTTAAGTGACAAATAGTTAGCGCTTTGCTCGTGTCTTGTTCTAAATATGTCTTTGTGCTCAAATTGTGCTCTATAGATATGAAGAAAAATAAATGTTTTGCCTAATCGGGGCAAACTTGACCACATTCTTTTGAAGCTATTCTCTTAATTAGATCAATTACAAATATTGCAATGCCAATTACACGGGTTGATTCCCAATGATCGAAAAATAAGGCTTATATAAGGAAAATATTGGAGTTTTTCCTGCAAGAACTGCTTGGATGGACTTTTCCTTTCCCATGACATTTTTAGGGGCATTTGGGAAAATGTGATACCTGTCTTCATTTCATGCTTCAATCCTTAATCGTAAGGTAAACAGTATTGATTTACCAGAAGCAGTAGAAGTGACTAGATGAGAGAAAAGTGTGTGCGCTTATAAATCAGTTGTCTTATCTAACTGTGTTACCTCAATTGAGTCGAGGTGAGCACAACCTGGAGGGGAAATTGAGCTCATGGCGAACAGTCAATGTAATTTCATGAACAAAAAAGGTTACTCAATATAGATGCATGAAAGAGACTGAGAGTGTCTTCAACGTAGGTCAATTGAGAAGTTAGAACCTCATTTGTCCAAACCCTGCGGAAATGGCTGCTGTTCTGGAGACTGAAATGTTGGGGTTTACCAAAGAAGATCTGGACGCTGTAATCTTGGGTTGACCAGAACGTTCTGGACACTCAAATGTTGTTGGAATGTACATTAGAACCGTTCCTTTTCAATACAGTCAAATTAGTAAAAAAAAAAGACATCTGAACATTCAGGTTTGCCATTTGTCCCCCAAGGCGTAATTACAATTTTGGTTCCCATCATTTATCCCATCAACTGTTGATAGCACCACCATACTGAACACGTTTCTATTGAGAAAGCTATCACTTATCACTGTGCTTCACTCCAATCCAATGGGTTAACGGTTTAAGATCAAGCTTTAAAAACAGTTCTGGGGACAAAGTCCCAAGAACCAAAAAGTCCCTGCTTGGGGTGTTGACACTTGCAGTGCTTTGGGGGTGGGACTTGCAGTGCTGAACAGTTTGTTTTTTGTTCTAAAAATGTTCAGTTTGTGCAAAAAAAAATTCATAACTAAAAGCAGAAAACGAAAAAATTGAAAACCACTAAGTATGTAGGGATCCCCCTCATGTGGTATCTGTCACCAAGACGTTATGAGCAGATCCTTTAAGTCCTGTAAGTTGCGAGATGGGGGCCCCCACGGATCGGGCTTGTTGTTCCAACACATCCCACAGATGCTCGATTGGCTCGAACCTTTACCCCGCCCATCCACATGATTTAGAAAAAAATGTGATTCATCAGACCAGGCCACCTTCTTCCATTGCTCCATGGTCCAGTTCTGACGCTCACATGCCCATTGTAGCCACTTTTGGCGGTGGATAGGGGTCCAGCATGGGCATTCTGACCAGTCGGCGGCTACCCTGTCACCGGTTCACGGCTTGTCCTTCCTTGGACCACTTTTGGTAGGTAGTACTAACCACTGCAGACCGGTTGTTTTGGAGATGCTCTGACCCAGTCGTCTGACCATCACAATTTAGCCCTTGTCAAAGTCGCTCAGATCCTTAACGCTTGGCCATTTTTCCTGCTTCCAACACATCGACTTCAAGAACTGACTGTTCACTTGCTGCCTAATATATCCCATAATATATCCCACCCCTTGAGAGGTGCCATTCGAACGAGATGAGGGTTGTTATTCACTTCACCTATCAGTGTTTTTAATGTTGCAGCTGATCGGTATCGGTCCTATATATATATATATATATATATATACAGTATATGTATGCACACACAAACTTAAATGTGGTGCCTATAGTGTAGCGAGTGAGGTTTTACCCTCCTACACAGCAGACCCAGGCATTTTCTCAGCCTAGTTTCCCATCACATTTACATTTACATTTAGTCATTTAGCAGACGCTTTTATCCAAAGCGACTTACAATTGTTCAAACACCGACGGACGCAGCCATCAGGAGCAATGAGGGGTTAATGTCTTGCTCAAGGACACTACAGCCTGCTAGCAGGAGGAGCCTGGGATCGAACCAGCGACCTTTAGATCACTAGACCACCAGCTCTACCGCCTGAGCCACCATCCCCTATCCCCCATCAGTGTAGCTGATGGAAAAGGGGGGAAAAATTGGTTCAACCGTTAAGTTGAGATGAGTGAGGTTTGGATAAACTGGGTTCTACAGTGTATAGTGAAATCCTGTCAGGGTTTCCCAGACGTATTATGGGTAAAACATTATCTTAGCATGTGGCGCACAATCACCGCGAGAGAATGGTCATCATCATCGTCAGGGTGACCAGTTCCATTGCCCTATTCCAATCCTGTCCAATTTTCGCGACTAAGATAACAGCTTTAAGGTTCATTTAATGTTCTCAAACATTAGCAAGGTGCTCCCCCCATTCCAGGTTTGAATCCTTGAAATCGCTGCCGTTACTAAAGACGCAACGTCTGCTCCTTATCCCGAGAGGCATCTTGGGCTGACAAACCCATCAAATGGTGTACATTAGTATCATTCGTCTTTAGTTGATGCGATGGCTCCCAGGTGCGATGGATCACCCTCATCTCTCCTCCAGCCTTCTTCCAGACGCCCTCCAACCTCTCATACGCCACTTGGCCGAGGTGTGGCGGTGTGAGAAGAAGGGGCTGAGGAGCTAAAGATAACCACTTCCTGCTCCTTCACACGGTGCAGGCAGAGGAGCTGCACTCCGGGTGCGAGGTGCAGTTAACTCCACTCCCACCCCTCCCCCACCCCCCCAAAGTCAGGCTTTTTGTATTCTACATCCTGCGTGGCAAACAGAGGGGGTTATTAACACAACAAACTTAAACGCTCGCGAATAAATAATACCGTTGGTGGAGGCGCACACCGGCTCGGGCTGACACCGCCAGCGACAGCGCCGCCAACATCTGCTTATGAGCACTTTGGCTAATGATATCATCCGATATCATTAACTGTGTCAGCGCACGCTGCCGCAGCAGGTGCAGCTGTTTCTACCCCCACCAACCCCATCAACCACCACCACAACCATCAACACTCCCCTCAAACACACACCTCCTGCGCTGTACCGCGAAGCCTTTTTGCGACCGAAACGCCAGCCTTCCCTTCCCCTTCCCGTCGTGTGGCGAATCAACCCAACCCGATCATTAGTGCAATTTTCCCTCAGCAACAACACAAAAAAGCCGCCCCTTTGATTTCAATCTGTATATCACCTGTAATTGTAGTTTTTAAGCCCAAGCCTGATTCCATACATTTAAGCCTGAGTAAAAAAAATAACGAAAAAAACCCCCACCAAAAACGGCAGCGTGAAGCCAGCTGCACGGGCTGTTTTTAGACGGGGCGGCTCTGGCAGTGTGTGTTTGTGTGTGTGTGTTTGTGTGTTTTCGGCTTCCCAGCTTTGTTTCCTGACTTGCCCGTGCTCTGTTTAGATGATGGAAATTATGGAAATTATTGATTATTTCCACCACCCGACAACACGCTCTCCATTCCTGAGGGGGCGGCCTTTCACATTGTGTTACCACTTTAAATTAGTCAGATGGCCCATTCGGTCACCATTTGTTGATGATTATCAATTATTATCCGTGACTATTCAATGTATAGGTACCCCGAATGAGTAGTGAAGATTAAGAGTTAGATTAACAAAGTTGTGAAAGGGGTTAGATCTCTGGAGTTTATTTTCAGACCTGTACTCCTCTTTGGATGTGTTATTACTTGTTATCCAAATACATGTTATTATTTGGGTTTCCATCCCCAGATAAAGGGGTTTACTTTAAATGTAACTATGGAGATGGAGTCTATTTGATGGTCTCATATGTCCAGTCAAACTGAATTTATAACTTTTTTCCACTGCTCAAAAAACCCACCAACATCCGCTAACATCTGGCTTTTGACAACTTTAGTAATAACTAATGTATTCACATTACCAATAACTTGAGTAATAACCTTTGTAATAACTCTAGTAATAAATTACGTATTTTCCTTACCAATAATTTCAGTATTAACTTTAGTAATAACCTTAGTAATAACTTTAGTAATAACTAATTCAGATGGACTTCAATAGTCATATTCCATTGATTCCTTAAGTGTTTTGGTAATAACTTTAGTAATAACTTTAGTAATATCTAATAGACATGTACAGATGTTTGACTGCTTCATATGCAACTGTTTACATGATGTTTTCAGCTCTATGTACTGACTGCATTCACTCCAAAGATGTGGAAATGTTTTTATTATTATTATTATGTTTTCTTACAGCAGACAAGACTGGAGGTTGATTTAAAACCGATCACGTAAAAAAAACCAAAAAAACACTTTCCAGTCATATTGACCTCAGCGGCCTGCGCCGAGGTTCAGAGCTTGCCCTGAGCGCTGTTCGTCACTGGGGAATACGACCTGGACCACACACATATGTACGCACACACACACACACACACACACACACACACACACACACACACACACACACACACACACACACACACACACACACACACACACACAACAGGGATTTGAGACGATTCACCCTGATATCAAAAAACACAGCATTTGAGATTATGGTACAGTTTATAAACACACACACACATACACGTAATATAAACACACACAGGCATGTTACACTCCAAAGAATACATTATATATTGACGGATACTCAAGCAAACATACACACAAGCACAAACATTTGAACACGCCTGCATACATAAGTGATAAAGATGAACTAAAGTTTATTTATCCCTGTGGGCAAATACCAGTGCAGCCGGCGAGTTTATCAAATTGAGGAAAGAGGGAAAATCACTCTGAGCGAACGAAGATAGCGGATTTATTCGGATGGATTTGAAAACACCACGCATTAGATTCAAAAAGCAATTTAAATTACATTTATAAAAATGTAAAATAATCTAATTCATTAATATTGAAGTGGGATTATTCAATTCATAATTTCATTGTTGCTCGAAATGTATTGTTAATATTTCAGAAAGAACTAATACCAACATGTACAGTATGTGTACTCTACAACACAATCAAATATATAGATTGAATCGGATTCAATTAGATGCTCGTCAATCTCAATAAAGTAATAACAATAAAAGATCGAATGAAAAATAATTTAGAAAAAAGTTGTAGTTGTTTTATTTGCACGCTAACAGTTAACGTTACAACATGCAACAAGCACGAGTGAATTGCCTGCAAATGCTGGATAATACATCAAAAACTGTCAAAAAACAGCTTAAAAAAATCGTCATCATCATCAATCACTTGTCAACAGTCTCTGACTCTTCCCGTCACCGTTGCGTCTGTCGAGTGCTCAATCTCCAAAGGAAAACAACTTAAAAACGATCTGAGGAGCACAGTGGGACGGGATAGATTGAGTGACTTGGCTGTTATCAGTTGAAAATGAGCAGGTGGACAAGCTGGACCTAGGGCGCAGTGTGGATGACTGGCTCACAGAGTGCCATTGAAATAGTGGTGAGTACATGATGAACCGATAGGCTGCCCTGCCAATTTTTATAAACATTCCAGCTATTGATCATTTACAGTAGGTAGCCTCCCTGCCCCTGATGCTCAATAGTCGCTGGGGATGATCGCTGGTTCATAGCTGGTTCCCTCAGAAGTTGCCCTCAGGAAAGCTGCTGCTTGACACTCACAGTTTTATCTGGTAAATCGCTATCTCAAGTTTTATATGTCAACATTTGGGTGGGGTTGGTGTTGAGTTTGAAAATAGGGCCTCTGTTGCAAATGCCAGGGCCGTTTATTGATCCCAATCCATCACTTTATATGCTGTATATATATGTGTGTGTGTGTGTGCGTGTGTGTGTGTGTGTGTGTGTGTGCGTGTGTATTGTGTATTGTGTATATATATGTGTGTATATAAAAATATACAGAATATAAAAAAATGTGATTCTATGCTCAGGGTAAATTAAGATAAAAAATTTATATATATATAAACAAACATACATACACACACATAACTATATACACACATTCCATCTCTGCTCGATATCCCTCCTCCTTCCAGCTGTTCTCTAAATGTTGATTATACCGGACAACCGGGGTTGCCGGTTGGCCAGTCGGCCGGCTGCTCAGTCCTTGTCTGACCCGAGGTGCTCGCTGATCCCAGGGTTAGGGGGGTCCGGTAAGGATGGTGTGGTGGAGGGGGTGGGGGCTGGGGAGCAGGGGCCCCCGGGCCTCTTGGCTGGCTTACCCCTTCTCCTTCCCTGGGCTCCTATCTCTGGATGGGAAACACAGGCGGAGACAGCAGAGCCCCAGGACCAGCAGCCCCCTGCGGAGCAAATGGGGGCAAAGACGCAGAAACTCCCAGGACCGAGATGTTGGGATAAGTTTGCATCAAGTGCAAACTGAGGCTCCAGGAAGAAAGAAAAACAAAAAAAAAAAGGGAATACCGTGAGGAGATTTTTATCTGAAGTGATCTTTGTTTCGAAGAAATTTATTTCGTCATCTAAGTTTTGGGGCATTTAAAGGAATAGTAGTTAGGTTTCATTCCTGCAGCAGTCCGGCCTTTTCTCTGGCTCCATACTCCCAATAGGAGTTCAATGCAAGTAATGGGGGACAAATCCACAATCTGCATTCAGTGCCAAAACTCACTCCACATTTCAGGCAGAGCTAACATGACGCCACAGCAAACTGCAAATTCAAGGGTTAATTAAAAAAAATAAGTTTGGTATTATTGTTAAATTCAGTATTTTCAGGCACTTTTGCTGTGTCCTGTGTTATTGCCATTGGAACACCCAAATGGGTGACCAGCCGAATTCTGTGGTACTATTTTTCATAATTGATTCTTTGTTTACTACCCATCAAAAAGATTTGTATATACAAAGATGAAAGAATGGTAGCTTACTACAAGAAAATGTATCAGTAATGTATGCACTTTACTGTGTATAAAAGGCCACAAATATTTTGACAGGAATCAAAAATGTCACACAGGTCACACATTTGGGCGTCACAACAAAGTGATGAAATAAGCGCCAGCAAACAGGGAATCTAGCAATAAAAACCAATGTCATTTGTTTTTGTCCTTGAATTTGCAAAGTCGTACTGTTGTGGCATCATGTCAACTTTGCCAGATATATGGAGTCTGTTTTTACACTGAACACACATTGTGGATTTGTCCCCCATCACTCGCATTGAACGACAGTTTGGAGAAAAGGCTCGACTGCTGCGGGAATTACGCCTAACTACTATCGCTTTAAATGCCCCAAAAATTAGATGATGAAATAATTTATTTGGGAACAGAAATCGCGTCAGCTGAAAAAAAAACCCCTATTATGGTTTTTTGAATTGAACAGATTGTGGATTTTGCCCCCATGAGTTGAATTGCTGATGGCGTGCGCGGGATGGAGAAGAGGCTGAAACCTACCTACGTACTTCATGATCATCACTGATTGCTGCCTGCGTAAGTGTGTATTTGTCCCTTTTTTCTTTGTACTGTTGCTTTATAGAGTATACAGTAAATTCTGTGATCAGGTCCCTCTTGAAAGAGATGTAAAGAGAAATGAAAAATCCATGACAATTGATCAGCTGAGCTGTAGTTACAAGCCTCAAAATCATAAAGGTGCAGAGGCCGGGGAGAGGACCGAACATTTAAACGGTTTAATCAATAACGGCGCCGGGGAGCGCAGGTTAAGGCAGAGTCTCAGAAACTGTTTAATGAGCCCAAAATTGATATTTCGACGAGACGTAAGGTGTGATGGAGGCGGATAACCGATAACAGATGCCCGAGCTGTGATAATGACGATGCCCGTCGTATGTGTGCGGGGGGGCGGAAATATGGAAATCTGATGTTTGGGGAATGAATGCGTGTTTTGCCTTTTTTTTTTTTTTTTTTCCCTCATTAACTCCTTCATTTTCGAAGTTGTCCCGTGCGTTCTATATGTAAAGATGTGCAGCCAAAGTCACGGCGGAGAGGCATAAATGCACATAATTTTCACTTCACACGTTTCCTGATAGGAAAAACCAAAGAGATACCGCCCCACAAGACGGAGCGTGAGTGTTTTTTCAGCTTGGTCCCGGAACGCAGGACGCTCCTGTTTGTGAATTCCGTTCCGGTTTCGTCATTCCCGGAGAGAAGCGGCGGTGGCATTCTTTCACAGCGAGGCTCTTCTGCAGCGGAGATCGGGAAACGCACGGGGAAGTGTCTTTATGGTGCAATACTTGCGACGTGATGTTCCGCTCCTACAGAAGTAAAAGCAAAACCGCAGTTGTATTGATCGGTTCAATAGGTGTACTGCCCCTTTAACTCACCTGTAAGGTCACATGGGATTTTGGCGCTTGGATAACACGGTAAAATCGTATTTATTTCGGCTCGATGAAAGGCGGAGATTTGTCTCTTCACGAGTGGCGCCGTTAAAAAATGATTTGTCGATTATTCCGACTTCTGACTCTTTCAGTTCAGCTCTGAGTTGTGAGTGGAATTCTTTTTTATAAAAAAAAATAAAATAGAATTACGTGGAAGTGAAAACCAGTCGCTAGGAACAACGCCAAATCCGTTCACCTTTTCCACATTATTTTAATCCTCACTAATAGTTTTCAGTTCAGTTTTGTTTCAGTTACCGAATCGCGAACGGAACGGCTCGTGGCTCCGTCCTTCTGAGTCATTTCGAATATTTGTGCGCGACGAGCGAATCGTTTGCGAAACTTGCGCTGTACTCAGCGTGGAAAAACGTCACATCTCATCGTTTTTTTCCACGTTTACATGAAGATGAATCTGCACTGCAACACCCCCCCCCCCCCCCCCGAACCCGACGGGAAAGCTTCTCGGTTTAATTAGCTTGACACAGCGTTTGCTTTTGATGGGCATTCATCTGAGACAGAGATCTCAGATCAATCGACATGATAACTGATTCAGATGGTTTGTATGATTTGCGTTAAAAGAAGAAAACATGCCAGAAAATCTCAAGGAGCTGAGACTTTGAGGATAAACAGGAGCGTTGGTTGGGGACGTGTCTGAGTGTAGCGCGCCACCTGTATCTTGTAACCTGTGTGTGTGTGTGTGTGTGTGTGTGTGTGTGTGTGTGTGTGTGTGTGTGTGTGTGTGTGTGTGTGTGTGTGTGTGTGTGTGTGTGTGTCCCCTTTAGTTGTCCCGCTCTTAAACTACACATTTAGGATTTATTAAGACAAGAAACAATTTTAAAAGGGGCGCAGGGGCCGCCACCCCCGCGGAGCTCCACTCATTACCCTCCAGCCCGGGGCCATGTTCTGCCTGCCTCTAATGCATCCGTCTTTCTCTCTCTCCCTCTATCTCTCTCGCCCCCCCCTCTCTCTCTGACTTTCACGCGCACACACTCGTAGGTTCACCCCGAAAAAATGGCTCTGGACGGACGGAGGGCGATTTGGCTTCCCAGCGGGTCCCCGTCCTCAATGTCTTCACGTTTAATTATTGAGGTGTTCGGGGGCCACGTGTCGCTCGTCCCCTCCGACGCCCATTCGACGAGAGAGGGAGCGGGGGGGATGTTTCTCAGAGACGAGAGACCCCACCCCCCCACCCCCCACCCCCCACCCCTTTCTGGTCTCCGCTTTTTTCCGTGTTTTGTTTCGTTTGGTTTCCTTCATCCGGGTTTTCATGTTTCTGGAGGGGAGGACTTAGTATGCATGGAAATATGAAAGAGCCGCTTTGAGCGTTTGAGGTCGATCGGGATCGTTTGGAGGGTTCCGACGCCGAGGTCACTCCTCCCCCACCCCCTCAACCCCCTGCTCACCCCCCCCCCCCCCACCAATCAAACCAGGCAGACACGCCGTCACATTGATAAATAAACCATCTGAGTCTCCACAAGGCAAACCCCAAACCCCGACGCAGTCTCATGCAATAGAATTTGCCTCTTTTTAAATTATTTTATTATTATTATTTCATGACTCCCTCCCTCCTCCCTTGCCTCCCCCGTCCCCCCACCCCCGCCCCGCCCCTCAATTATTATCACTTTGGCAAGGGGCCTTTAATTGGCCCCGATCGTCGCTGCGATGCGTTCCGCTGTTGCCGTGGCGAGGGCGCGTCGTGAATACTTGATGCTCAACTCGGCGACCATCAAGTCTGTTGTTTGTTTGTTTTTTTGTTTGTTTGTTTGTTGATTTTTTTTGGGGGGGGGGGGGTCGGGGGCCGTTACCCAGAATTCCCCGTTTTGTTCTGGCCTTTGTGCTGTTGTGGGGTTTTTTTTCGTGGTGGAAAACGCAATATCAGGCTAAGATCCACACGAGGGGAGCGGTATTTTAAACAGGGGTTTAATCCCTAAACCTACGTACGCGAGCGGTGTCTTTGGGGCAGCTCGCTGGACTGAACCGAGCCGGAAAAACCCAAAAGGCTCCGGGACGCGGTGCTGTCAGCTACGCTTTTATCCCCCCCCCCCACAACACCCTTTCTCCAAATGTTGATTTTTCTCAGCTTCGTGGTAAAAAAGGATTCAAATTGAAATGTGTTTAAAGTGCAAATCCATAACATTGTCTGTGGGGTGGATGACGCTACCAGACTCCCAATTCTCTCACATCGACCACAACTAGCGCCGTCGGCTTTTTTTTAATTCACCGCGGCTGCCAATTTAGCTTCTTGCAGTGGCGTACCCCGCCACCACTAATGGAAAGATGACATACAGTACAGGATGACAGGCATGTTTGCAGAGTTGCTGTTTCTTAAAAAGGGGCCACCTTAAAAAAAATATCATATATGGGATGTTTTTTAGTCTCACGGAGTACATTTTAATTGGCGACAAAACAAAATGAATGGTAGAATCGGTCAGAGGTGGGAAGAGTAGTCTATTTTTACTGTAAGTTAAAGTACTGTCACTTTGAATATCAAATGAAGTTTGAAGGCGTCGACATTGCTTCCCTCCATATCACTATGTATTCGGACTGCCCCGAAACCCCGGGAAAACGTTGGGTTTGCGGCGGCGCGTTACAAGAAGCGCGTCAGCCAACGCAAGACCTTTGGTGGGAATGGAGGAGGTGGAGCATCTACTCCACGTAGATCATAAACCCTTCAATATAAAAACGACTCATTGAAATGTGCCAATATGGTGGCGACGGTGACGTATCGCAGCAACGTGGCGTTTATGTATACAGTATATGATTGCACAACCAAAATAAATAACATTTACTACAACTGTGACAATTTAAACCTTACCTCTTCAGTGAACACGCTTCTTTCTTCTCTTCTTATTTCCAAAGTGATGTCGATCATTTCCACCGAGAGCTCTGAGGAAAACGAAACTAAAGCCATCCAGTTGTCTTTGTGGCGCAAACAATAAAACCACTTGGAACCGATACGCGGGGGAAGTAGAAAAGTTGTCTGTTGCCCCGTTACGTAAAAAGTAGTTCTCCAAACAGCGATGTGAGGAAGAGTAAGAATCTATTTGTGGTTAGTTTAGTGTGTTTGAACGGAGAATGACAGGTTCATTAAAAAAAAAAATTCAAAATCTTTTAAACAAAAAACAATTACAAAAAAACACTACGAACACAAAACAATATAACTATCTCTTTTTAAAATACTCTCAAGTAAAATTGTAGATATACTTTTTTTTTTAATATATATATATTTACCAAAATATGAAAACAATAGTCAGAACACGAATAGAGTTAAAAGATGTGTGTGTGCGCCTGCATATTGATTTAAAAGGACAACAGGCCTTTATTAGGACATTGGGATCATCAGGACATTGAGTGTCCTTATAATATAATAACATACTGATCATTTTGTCCAAATAGTTTAGTGTCCCCCATAATCCGAAAAGCTTTAATGCTGGTTTATCATCTGTAATCTTAAAATCATTCAAGATTCAAGATTCAAGAGGTTTATTCGCCACATACATATACTGTACATGCTTTCATACATATATGCAGTGAAATGTCAATGCAACGCACCCGGTGTTTACGCACAATATGTTCGAGACTGAACACAGTAGCTACCTAAGAATTTTGACTTGACTAACTAACTGATTCCTAAAACGTAATGCAGTAAGAAAATAATATAGAATAAACTAAATTAAAGAACTCAAAGGTAATGCAGAGTGAGGCTACTAAATAGAAAAAAGGGAATAGACTTGTGTTTATGGGATGTATGTAATTTATTTCTAATCTGAAATGCACACACAGACCTTCTAACTGTGTGTGTGTGTGTGTGTGTGTGTGTGTGTGTGTGTGTGTGTGTGTGTGTGTGTGTGTGTGTGTGTGTGTGTGTGTGTGTGTGTGTGTGTGTGTGTGTGTGTGGAGGTCACAGACAGGGATGAGGGAGAGGGACGGAGAGAGATGGAGAGAGAGAGAGAGAGAGAGAGGGGCAGCATTAAAAATAAATAGAGGGAAAGAGAGACGGAGGCAAGACGTGCTAATTTCTAGCTTCCATCTGTTATTACATAAGCACTGCCAACAGGGAGGGGGGAGGGAGAGGGGGAGATGGGGTGGGGAGAGAGAAGGAGGTGAGAGGGGATGAGAGAAAGAGAGAAAAACAGCTTGTTTTGTTTTTTTGCTGTCTTTTTTTCACCCCCCGTAAAAGCAACAATCATATCTTCTATACATACTGTACTATACCGTACATACCAGCGCTGTCAAATGATTGAAATAAGGATTTGCGATTAATCGATTAATCTAATTTTTTTTAGTTGCCTCAATTTGACTCAATTTCAATTATATTTTCTCTTCAAAAGCACTGCATATATATGTATATATATGTATGTGTGTGTGTGTGTGTGTTTTTATATTTATTTAAATATTTATTTTTGTATGTATGTTTTATTCTTTATGTGTAGGGTACGTATATACGTGTTTTTTTCTAATATTAAAACATAATTGTTTTTCTGTATTTCTGATGTTTTAACAGACAGTGCCGACTTCCCAACACTTTCCAGCTTTTCTTTTCTTTTTTTCTTTACTTTTTTAGGGTTTTCCTCTCCTCCGATCCAGTGCCGGCCCTGTACAAATATCACCGTGACGACAAAGACGGACCCTTTCTTTTTTAAACAACAATGGCCGGCGTTGAAAAGCTGCTGCCCTCTCGATGAGTGATGGGGTTGGGTACAGTAGCCATCCTCCCGTCCTGTCCCTCCGGGGGGGCTGGACCGGACATCTTTCCACAGACGTGGGAGAGCCGAGGCCGGGGCCTTGTTGACGTTTCCACCGGCCGCCCTCCCGCCTTGCCCCGGGGCCCAGCTGGTGCAAGGCGGAGGTCGCGTGGCAACGCCCTGGCAAACCCTCCCCAAATTGTCACCCGGGGGTCAAATTCTCAAATCCTCTTGTGTTTCTTACAGGGTTGCCAGGCGGTGACATGGTGGAGAAGCTTGAGGTTCTTGAGCTAAGCCATCGGGGCGAGAAAGGGTGTGTGTGTCCGGGTCCTCCTAGTCCTTCAGGTAGGAGGTTGACCCCAACTACCAGCCATGCACCCTTGGTAGACACACACACACACACACACACACACACACACACACACACACACACACACACACATACATAGTAATAATGCAAGACTCACAATTAATTCGTTCACAGCAAAAATCTTTTAAATGACTCAGGAGTCACTGCGGTAACAGAGACATTGTTTCGTTCATGACTCTGTAACTCACCAGCCTCCACTCTCCGCTCCCGATTCCTGGACCAAAAGAGCCGAGAGTCCAAGCTCCCGAAATTTCGAAATTCAGTGAGAGGGAGCTGTTGAATGAATCTTCAACTCATGACGCCCAAACAGTGATAAACTAGTAAAATAATGTGCATTCAAAATAATTTATGTCGCACGTGACTGATTCACACTTTGCATTCCGCCAAAATCAATGATTTGGACACGACGGAAACGACCCCTGTGAGGATTCCGTTGACAACCCGAAGGCAGGCCGACTCTCCCTCTGACTCCCGTTGGTCGTTCAGGAAGTCCTCCCTCCCTCGCTCCCCGCGACACCAACTGCATCAAACGAGTCCGGGGGAAAAAACGAAAACTGAACGACTCTTTTTCTACGGATCATCGAGAGCCGGGCCCCACAAAATATGGTCGGAGCGCTCGGTGACGAGCGGCGGTACAGCCTGGAAGGAGTCGGCGGGGGCGGGCGATGAGGGCCGGCACCAATTAGAGTGCGCGTTCCCCACGCCGCGGAACGGCCGCGGCCGACTGCCGGCGTGGGGAACGCGCACTCTAATTGTTTGTTCAATTATTTTCCTTGGATGCCCGCACCTACACTTCAACGGAGCAAACTCCCAGCCGTGTAATTAAAGGCGCCCGCCCCCCACGCCCACCCCCACTCGGGGCTGCCCCGTTTTGAACACCCGGGAGGGAGAGGGGGGAGATAAATACCTTTCAGCACTCAAGGTAACGGGCGAAGTGAGCGGGCGTAACAGTGAAAAGCTCGCTGGGAGCAATTTTCTATTTATTTGTCTTCAGACGTGACCCCTCTCCTGACAAGGTTCCGGCACGGATCCGTTCCCCCCCCATTACCAGCGGTTGGCCGAGCAGGGAAGTGGCAGGTGCGTGCGCGTGTGTGTGCGCTCGTGTACGGAGACGTAGGAATAAATGTTTGCGAGTTGCGCGTTTTTTTTGTTTTTTTTCAGGGATAAGCAGCTCGCGAGCTCACGCACCTGACCTCTCCCCGTCGCCTCGTATTTTGAATATTCTCGACGCGAAAACACACAGAAGCCGGGTAGCGGTAACCTCCACGGCCGCAGAAGCGGGTTTCACGTCTTGACCGGGAAAACATGAATATAAACACACACACAAAAAAAAAACAACAGTTTATTATCGTTGATTCTGGCTCTGCGTCCATCCCCAACTACACGTGTGTCTGATAATTCCCTCTGCTTGTTTTAACACCTCCGAATGAGAGGGGTGGACGTAGACGGTGACAAACCACGCCGCGCGGCCATTCGCCTTCAAACCCATTGTCAAATTTGTCACATTCACTCGTAGAAAAGGTTTTCTTCGACACGTCGAACTTTTCTTTCTTTGCTCCTTTCCTCCCCATTTCTTTCCATCCCCCCTAGTTTGTCTGCAGTGCAGCCGCCTAAATGAGGGGGATTAAACCAACTCCAGGCCCTGGATTAGGGCAGCGGCCATGGACACGGCGGGCGTTCAAGCAGGAGAGACAGCGTTTTAGGAAAGAGAAAAGAAAGGGCGGAGGGAGGAAAAGTGGTTTTACGACGGTGGGGGGGGGGGAGTTAGTCGGGCGGAGCACTCGCGGGGACTGGCAACCGGAGTTGCTGCTTGAACAAATATGTTGACAAGTGCGGCGCCCGGCCGCAACACGGAAAAAAGCATGTCAGCGCAGGGAGGGGGAACGCTGGCAGACAGTCGCCGTCACACACACATCACACACACACACACACACACACGCACACACACACACAGACACAAACACAGTCTTCCACAAATCCTAATTTCTTCAAGATATTCAAGGAATACCCCCCTACCAAAATCACACATATCCTTCTCCACGACATGCTCTGGAGGAAACTGTTGTCTTCTTGTCATTCTCAATGTATCATCATGCTTAATTTTTTGTTTTTCCCCGTGGATCTCCTCACCCGACGTTCAGCATCATCATGTTCCGACATCATCACCCGGGGGGGAAAGAAATGTACCTATCTATACCTGCCGTAACTATTAGTGTAGTTACGGTAATATCTATCAATCTGTAGGGATGTTGATAGTACCGTAATTACACTCATATTCCGAATAAATACACTGACTGTCAGAAAATATGCTATCTATCTATCTGTCTATCTGTCTGTCTGTCTGTCTGTCTGTCTGTCTGTCTGTCTGTCTGTCTGTCTGTCTGTCTGTCTGTCTGTCTGTCTGTCTGTCCGTCCATCCATCTATCTACTAGTTCAGATACTGTACGTCGGTAGGTAGGTTTCAGACTTCAAATTGGATGAACGACTCCGTGCGGTGGGGGGGACAAATCCACAATCCGTGTTCAGTGAAAAAGCTCACTGCATATTTCGGTTGACATGATTCCACAGCCGTCTGAATTTTGCCTTTTTCGAGGAGTTATTGCACTAAAGGTAGATTTTGCATTGAGCCCCTGATTGGAGGACGGAGCCCTACGTACTACATGAGCGACGAGTGTAAAACAGGGATAAACTTATACAGTAAACTATTCCTTTCATGTGTAGACATATGCCGAGACACCGACAGATGCTGACTCCTAGAAGGGAAAAAGAAAACGAATCAAAAGGAAGCGGCGTGGTGACAGGAACAGGTGCTGAACCCATTTGAGAAACAGTGACCGCGTACTGCATGGAATAAAAAAAAGTTATATATATATTTTTTTTAGAAAACCAAGGGACACCTGCTGGTGAAACCAGACCTGCCTGATCTGTGGCATTCCCAGAATTCCACACTGCTCCGGCTGCTCGCATCGCATTTAGATCAGAACGAGCAGTAACTCTCGAACAGTAAATTGAGCTGAAGGCTTCGGTCCCGAATAGTACACACAGCTGGATGTCGACGTGGATGGATTCTGAATGAGTCCTGTAATCCCCTGGAAGATTTCTGGCTTAAGTCACGTAATATCCACCACGGTTGATTTATTCATTTATAATACTTAGGATCCTACTTATCATTACTTTTTGGACAATTAGTTAGCACCTCCAGTTTATTTATTTAGGCTCCCGTTCTACGTTCTCCGTCACTGGACGTCCTCCTTGGTTCGCTGTGCTCTTCCTTTATCTCTCTCTCTCTCTTTCTCCCTCTCCCTCTCGTGGTCCTCTGTCTCCCTCCATCTCTCTCTCCCTCTCTCCGTCTGGCTTCGGGGATGGAGACCGGGCTCGGGGTCGTCCCGTCGGTTCGGGTGCGCGGAGGAGACGCTGACAGGACGGCAAAGCGGCCGTGACAGGCGTCTTTTTGGGGAGAAGACGTCCCCGGGGCCGGAGGAGGGAAGGAAGGAGGACGGAGGGTAATCGCCCCGACAGGTGACACGTCTGTGGAAACCGGGAGATGATGGCGAAGACCACTCAGATCATGGGGCCCGCACCTCAAATGGCCCCCGATCCATGATGTGAGTCTAATGGTGAAAGCAGATACCTGTTTTTTTGGAAACGCTGACTGATGGGTTGGTACCGGACTCGGGTGAAGTGAAGCGTGAATTAATTTAATGATGATACAAGTGCATAAATAATTTCCTAACCATTCTAACAATATGACATCTATCTATCCATCTATCTCTATATTTTTGGGAAAAAAAGATTATAATCTTATATTTTGCCTCTTGTCTCTTGTTAAGTGACATTATGACATATCATACATCATCACCAATATCATAAATTATGATATTGGTGTATAAATAATTGTTTATCTATTCGTCCCTGTTTTCGTGAGCATTTAATAATCTTAGATTGTTTTTATAGGTAGGTACTTGGATAACTCTTTCTTTTGAGACTCTTCTTAAGTGACAATACGAAGCATTAATTAATATAATATGATATAAATCTATATATCTCTATATACAGTATACTGTATATACAGTGTGTGTATATATACATATATACAGTATTTTATATATATATATAATTGAATTGTATATCCATTAAAATAATATGTTATTATAATAATTATAATAATATATCCCCTATATTTATGAGGGGAAAAAATGTTTTCTATCTTAATTTTATCTTTTGCACACACACACACACACACATATATATATATATATATATATATATATATATATATATATATATATATATATATATATATGATGAAAGGTTGAACTCTTGATGAATGGTTTGCCTGAAGAGTCACTCAGTGAAAAGAGTTCAATTTTAATCTCACTCTTCGTTCAGTTGATTCTGTTGGTGTAGCGCGTGGTGAGCGAGGGAGGACCTCATGAACAATGAATGAGAGTCGGAACAGTTTGCTCAGCTCCGTGGGACACGGAGTTCTCGTGGAAAAAAATAAATTCAGTCAAAATTATTGATTCAGGCGGAACAATGCGAACAGCGGATCCTAGAAGATATTTTTTGCCTCGTTCTCTCAAAATGATTCATTTTGGCAGAGAAATGCCAAGTGTGAATCACAAAAATAATTGACTTTGGTTGAAATTATTTATATTGATGGAATGCAAAATGTAAATCGGTCACATTCAACATGAATTATGCCGAATGCCTTTTTTTTCCACATGAATTGAGTTCTCAGTAGTTATTATCAGTTTCAGTCTATCACAGATCCGCCCACTCCAGGACTCGAAACTCAAGGAGCTTGTTTGGGTACGTCGCTCTTTTCAATCCCACATCCAGACTCGGTGGATGCCTTTAGTCGTCTGTTGTTCGCCAAGCCAATGAACCCAGAGCGGCTCCCGACTTCTGAGTCATTTAAAAGATTTGTTCGGCACAAACGAATCGTTGGCGACTTTTGCATCCCTGAAAGGGACATAGAATATGGTGAACTTTTTATTACATTTTTTACGACCGCTTTCATACAGGTTTCACGCAAAGATATACGTAGTATATTTTGAATATGCTGGTTAAGTAACAAACGATATGTATTTTTGTATCACAAATATCCCATTAAAAAGCATATATCAAGTGCTAAACTCTGAATTAACTATATACTGTATATATATATATATATATATATATATATATATATATATATATATATACGTATATATTGTGTAAAAAGTAGATTGAACATGATTTTTTAAGGCAAAAATTTGCCCCATTTGACTGCACTGAAGCACTGTAAGAAGCTGCAGCAGAATGGCAAGTTTCCCGAAAGTATGAACAGTTACAAATGACGGGAACCAACCTTTTAATACGGCCCCGCGTCGAAAAATAGCAAAAGCGATCCTTGAATGACCACGATGCATATATTTCCCTTTATGAAGACGGATGATTAAACCCTGTATCGTCCTGCAAATAAACACCATATCATATCACCGCACAGAGCTCCTCGACTGTACGCAGCCTGTCGTGCCAAAGTATTCGCATCCGACGATCCACTCAGGCATTGTCAACATTGACTGCGGAGGATTCTGGAAACGTTGAGCAATTATTTTATACTGAAGTTCCTCTAAAAGTTTGCGACTGCATCTTATTTCCCGGGGTATCAGTTCGTAGCGAGTAAAGTTTCTTCACACTTGTTCTGTTTTCTGACCCTGCGCCGCACTTGCAGACGAAGCCGGCCTCCCCAGATTACGTCCTTTTGCATCATTAAAGAGATCGGGTCCCCATACGTCCTGTATTGCGGACCAGCGTAGTTTTCTTTTATTCTCTTTGGTATTCCTCCAAATGGTAAATTACCCTATTTCGACTGTTTCTGAGGACGACGCCGACTTCTGAGACACACTTTTTTTTTTTGCCTGACATTTGACGAAGGCGTTGTTTGTCAGCCGGGGCCCAATTAGCAAACAAACCCCCGCCCCCAGAACCGAGCCTCGCAAACAGCGAGAGACATCCAAAATTTAGGAATCGTTTCTAATCTTTTTTATTTTCGTTGTAAATGTGGATCGTTAGTTAATAATCCCCAAACTCTGTATCGTAACTCGCACCGGAGCGTTTTCAAAGGCGCCGTCGAAAATCCCAATCGCTGTTTATTATTAGTCGGGCGGTGTCGACTGTCGATGGGGAGATGCAGACCCCTTATCTCCCTCCGCTCCCCCCGAAAAAAAAAAAAGAGCAAAACGGAACGAAAGGGCCCAGCGGCCAAAAGAAACAAGACGCCCGCTCCGGTTGTGGAGCCCCAGGGGGAGCAGCCAAGCATCCACTTCTATTTGTCAAAGGATTCTGTTCCTCCCATCCTCCTGTTTCCAGGGGGTTTGGGGGTGGAAGGGTTTTGGGAGAGGCTCGGGGGTGTCTCAATGTACTCAACCGTCTTCATCCTCCATGTTTTTGTTTTTTTTATGTTTTGTTTTTTGGGGGGTTTTTTCTAACACCTCGGCTCAACTTTGGCGACGGCGGCTGCCACAGAGAAAACGATGCATATTTTGAAGAACTCTTTCGCAAACACGCTCCCCTAAAGACCACCCCCCCCCCCCAACACACACACACACACACGCACACACACACACACACACACACACACGCACACACACACACACACTTCTGGAATAGTCCAATTGGATCTCCCAGGGCCTCTCTCTCTATCTTTATCAGCTAGTGGATGTTGACAGACCACTGGACCTTGATGCCGCCGTGGCTATTTGCTAAAGTGTGCGGAATGGATAAAAAAAAATAAAAACAACAAAGGAAGAAAGAAAGAGAGGAAGGGAAGAGGGAGAGGGGAGGTAGTGGGTTCTGGTGTGTCAGTTAAATGAAATGGAGAGAGAAAGAGAGAAAAACCTTACCCCAAACACTTTGCGAGGCATGTTCCACCCCCCCCCCTCCGCTCGCGCACCAAACCAGACCTCTGGGCTCGTCTTCGCCGACCTTCGGGGGGGAAAATGTCCGCGGGACGGTTGTGTTTCGGTTTCTCCGCGTTTCGAACCCCGGCGAGCGCCCGCGGCAATGTTTCGCCCCTTTGAACTAACGAGAGGGGGATTGTCAGCGTGTCTGATCCACCATGAGACCGTGATCCTGGGCCCCGGCACTTGAGCTCACCCCGCGAAGCAGAGCCTCGGTGCCTGTGCTGTGGGGTCTGGACGGGCGTTGGCTTTGGCTCGTAGTTTTACCGCAGCGATGGTGGATTTTTTTGTTTTTTGTTTTTTTAAGCGAATGAGACTTGCAGGACAGACAGCCAGAGAGGCCGACTGAGTATGGGGCATTGTCAGGATATATGCACGGAAACGGTCACGGCGTTTAAGGCGTACCTCCGGGAAAGACGTGCGGGTGGAGGTTTGGGGACGTGCATCGCAGTCCCTGGACGAGCATTATAATTGAAAAGCTGTGGTGGGATCTCAAAACATGTCGCACAACGTGAGGGGCCCACACAACATTTCCAAACTAGATGCGTTCCGCGGTGAAGAATGGGGGGGGGCCCAAAAGAGAGACTTGAGAGAGTTGTTGAAGTTGTGCCGCTTGGTGGTGAACTACAGACTGTGGTCGTACCGGGCGGCGACTGGACCGCTCATGACCAGCTGCACTGGAAACCGGCTCCTGGAGGCCCATCGCGGCTCTCTCATCACGAGACCTTTTTCATGACTTTCATGAGTTTCCCCCCCAGACTTCCTGTGGGAACTTCATAACAGAACAAAGCTGCCAACGCTGCAAAAGCACAAAGACAGGGGTGAGGACGGACAATGGAGGTAGAGCGCCCAGAGCTCAGGACCCAGGGCCCCGGACCCCGGACCCCCGGTGTTTGATGATGACAGCACCGGCGGATGATGTCGTCCTGACAGAACCGATGGGAACAATGGACGGACGGTGGCGGCGGCGGCTTTTGAGGGACGAGAGAGAGAGAGAGAGAGAGAGAGAGAGAGAGGATGTTACTAAGCAAATTGAATTGAGGTCCTTGGGGGGAAGGCTGGGGTTGGAAGGAAGACAATGACATGTCAGTCACCTCTCGAATGGTTGCTCGGTGGTGACAGCGCGGAGCTAACGTGATCTTCGGGGACAGAAAGGAAGAAGCGACTGTGAGAAAATTGGATTTCAGTCATCGGCGGGTGGGGTTTTTGGAAACTCCGGGCCAAAGAGTCCGCCGAAGTGCTGTCGAGCGAGACAGGAAACCGACTACCTGGTCATGTCCTGCACCTGTGTTTTATGGGAAAAGATAATTTTCTCCCTAAACTCAAATGGATTTAGCGATCCATCTAAATGATATCCTCATTAAGGTGAAAGATTAGCATATTTACATGAATACATTTTATACAAATACATTCTTCATATTTACAAAGTTACCGAGACTATCGAAAATCTGGCAATTACGTACAGTTTTTAAGTACGATTTTTTAGTTTGAAAAAGCGTAAAAAATATTTTAACTCGTTCTATGTACAACTCTTAATTACGATTATAATTCACAATTTTCAAGTACAATTCTTGAATAAGATTCTTAATCAGGATTTTTAATCCCTGGC